>NC_091858.1:5298441-5600215 GCF_037783145.1 Equus przewalskii
ATTGCCGGGGTCCCGCACCGGCTGAGTCCAGGTTCCTGAGGGATGGACGGCGTCGGCGCAATGAGGGGAAAATAAAGGGGACGTGAGACTTGGGTCGGTGTTAGCAAGTCCGAATTTACTGTGCACAAGTGTCGTTTATATATTTTTCAGGATTAGTACAGAAACAGTTCTACAAATATTCTCAGAGAGATAAGGAAGTAAAGAACGAGCACAAGAATATTTATTAGCATTCTATTCTATAGAGCATAAGGTTAATGGTAGTCTTCTCCGCAATTTGCTAGTGTTTGTTGTCTCTAAGCTAAAGGAGATAGGTACCTAGGCGTCTGTTGTGATTCATGGTAAAGTTAAATCAAAGAGAGAAGGTCCAGGCCTCCGGACAGGACAGCAGTCTGTCTGGTTACATCCTGGTGGAGCCATCCCTGCCTCCCTCAATCATTTACGCCATTAGTGTAGACGGTTAATGGGAACAAAAGGCGACTCCAGTGTGTCTTATCCCCAGGGCTATCTGCATTCTCAGCGGGCAGTTAAACATCTTTACTTTTTCGCGCCCTTTAGGGGGTGGAAGCATTCCTTTGTCTTTTAGATTGTAGAGCTAACAGTCCCTTAAGCACACTGCCGGAGAAAGTATCATTTTGCTAGTAAAGTAAAGGGCTGAAAAGCTAAGCTAAACTGTATATCTTCAAGAATAAAAAACAGAAATAAGTATAGACATAACCTTGCTAGAAAGCATGCATATAATTCAGAAAATATCAGGGGTGTCGGCCGGCCATTCTTCACCGAGGGGCATTCTTGCACCCCTCGGCCCTTCTACTCATCAATTATTTATTATTTATTGCTTTTAGGAGAAAACCTCTATAACATTTTAACAGAAAGCAGAAGGTCAAGAATATATATAGATACTTCTTGATCATCCAATTAACCAGCAAACTTAGAAGGACGATGCATATATATATTTAGACAAAGAACTGGAGGGAGAAGGAAACATTAACCAGATAGAGGCCATAAACCTAACTCGACATCTTATCTGGGCAGGATTCCTTTCTGCTTGTCTCAAATGGGACTGTGTGCTCCTCCAATAATTAACTGAAAAATATCTTGATAGTTACCTGCAGGTGTTCACATTCTCTTACTATATTTAATTTTCCCGGGAAGTAGTGCCTCCCAAGCAGCCACCCAAAGGAGTGAAAACTGGAGGTTAAGAAAGGAAAAGGAATGAAGGGCAGTTAGAAGCAGCACAGGTTTCAGAACTATGTGAGGGGCTGGCCGGTTATTCTTCACCAAGGGGCGACCCTGCACCCCTCGGCGTTAATCGGCTGGACCCTGTCAAACAGCCGATCAAATGATGTAGCTACGGCTCCCAGCACTCTATGCATATTTATAAGTCAAATCTTTTAATTGTGTTGTTCAGGGCTTTTGTGTTTACTGAGTTTTCCCCCTCTTGTCCTATCAGTTACTAAGACAGTTATGTTAATATCTTGAACTATTATTGTGGAGTTCTTAAATTCTTGATTTAATTGTGTCAATTTTGTTTTCCATATTTTTATGACACATCCAAAGCAAACATTGCTATGTCTTCCTCATATATTGAGAATTTTGTCTGTGTGAAATACACCTTTGGAACTAGTGATATTTTCCAAAATGTCATGACATTTAGTATAGGAAATTATACTTCTACTATTTGATGATCTTGAGTATTTGCAAACAGAATGTCATAAATAAAGATTTTTCTTATTTGTGTATTTTATAGGAATATATTTCATATATCTAACACTTGCATAATGCAGTGTCTTTTGTATGACAACACATTTTGTCTAGAATGTTTTTAATTCATCCAAAAGAAATTTGTAATTAATTTTACATTTCTTCTTTTATTAGCATTTCTAAGCAGTATATCAATTTCAATAACTGTTACAATTGCGAGTGAACAAGCTACACAGATTTCTAAGACTTGGTAGGGATTTCTTATTGTCACTTTGTGAATTTGGCAACTTTTGTGGAGGTATTAAGCATTTTATAATGACTCAAAGAACATTGTTTTCATTAAGCTCCCAAAATAAGTCCATATCTCTTAAGAACTTACCAGTTTCAGAGGAAAACTGCTTTCCTTTCTGTTTTCCTTTACATTATTTCATCTTATTCTTTCTCAAAATTTTTGAATCATACATTCTACATAATTTTTACTTTACATCATTGTGTTTTCTGTCTTTTTTTCCTGTAGATATATTTGAGCATTTTGATCATTGTTTTATGGGTTTTTTTAATTTGCTCTTCTTTATTTACTAAGCATGCAATGGGAGGTGCTATGATTTCCTCCATATCATAAAAAATTTCTAGCGCAAGAAATCGCTTTATAATTGGCAGAAATCCGTGAAGTTATTTTAGTACTTCTTGATGATTTCATTTGTTTCTGCTCGAGACTGTCTTTAAAATATATAACAAGTGAGGGGCGGGCCCCATGGCTGAGTGGTTGAAGTGCTGCGCAATCTGCTTTGGCAGCTTGGGTTTGTGAGTTGGGATCCCAGGCATGGACTACTCCACTCATCAGCCATGGTGTGGAGGCATCTCACATACAAAGTAGATGAAGATTGCCATGGATGTTAGCTCAGGGAAAATCTTCCTCATCAAATATATATATAACAAGTGAGAATCTATTTTGAATGCCCAAGTATGATTTTTCTTTGTTTTTTTTAACTATAAATGTTGTCATTTTTAGATTAGTATGATTTAAATCAGTTGACAAGTCCTATGACTTTTCTGCCTGGTATCATCAAGATATATTCACTATACAAAAAAATTGCTATTGCTCACATTTTTAAAAGAACCATAAAAATTTCTTTTTCAGTATGATTATATGGGATCAGAAATGATGGCTGTAACACAGAAAATTATCCAGATTATTGGCCTTGTTAACACTGTAAGTTTTACCTTTTTTAAATTTATAATTTTTTAAAAAATTGTTGAAAATAATTTGTATCCTATCATGACAAATTAATGACTTAATGGCCTTTAATTGATTTAATATCCAAAATAATCAACTGAACTTTTTCTTTATTTTTTATACTGTTTTGATATAATAATTTATGTTAGCTGAATAAATATACCATCAATCTTATTTTTAGATGTTTACTCAGTTCAAATTGACTGTGATACTGTCCTCCTTGGAACTGTGGTCAGAAAAAAACCAAATTTCAGCCAATGGGGATGCTGATGATTTATTACAAAGATTTTTGGCATGGAAACAGGACTATCTTATCCTACGGCCTCATGACATAGCATTCTTACTTGTGTAAGTACAATGTCCTACATTAAGAAAGAGATATACATAAATAATTCCATTAATTTGATAATTTAATGCACTTATTGTGTTCTTCTTTCTGTAGGCCCCTTTAAAAATTTTTAAATGTTGCTGCTGCCATGGAGGTGACAGTGTAGTTGGACTACAATAAAAATAAAAATAACATGAATTAGTTATATAACAATATATTTTGGAATCTAATTATGTGAAAAGATCAGCCTTTCCTAAACTTTTGTGATGTCAACTATACTACAGAATATATATAAGCCTTAGCTTATTAATGATGTAAAAATTGACGTTATTCACTTAACATTAGCTATAATATGTCAATACATTTCATGTCTACTATTTGACTAAGAGAGATTTGTTTTTTTGCTAATATTTAATTTTAAAAAAAGGCTTGTCACAACTAGAAGGACCTGAAACTAAGATATACAACTATGTACGGGGGGTTTTGGGAAATAAAGCAGGAAAAAAAAAAAAGGCTTGTCTTTAGGATAGGCAAGCTTGCTTAATTCACAAATTAAAAACACCTTGTGTTTTAACTCTTTGTTATCAAAACAGTGAATGAAGAATAAAGGAAATTGAGGAGAATTTGTGATAGTAAAACTATATGAAGTCAAGGAGTTAGGTGAGGAAAGAACATTGGTATTAAAGTGAATTATAGTTTTCATTGATTTGAGCATTTTGTATAATATATTAGATATTATCCAGATTAAAAATTTGTATGATTGAAAAACCATTTTAAATTTTATGAGAGATTTAACAACTAAACTAGCAAATTCATTGTTCTGAATAACTATGCTAATAAAAAAGGCAATACTATAATGATGTAGTTACAGGAAACAGCCTAAATATTTGGGAGCAACAATTCCTGGCACAATATGCAATAAAAGCTATGATGCAGATATTGTTATGGTATGTAATTTTAATCTATTTCTACATTGCTATTTTTCTAAACATTTTATTTTATAAGTATTATTTTAAGTAGTTATGTAGTGTATAATAACTTGATTTTTTTCTCTATATGTATATTTATTATTGTTTCGTTGGGACAAAAGTATTTTAATGTTAGAAAGTTTAATTATAAATTTCAAACATAAATCAATAATATGAATAAACATTAATATATTCATTCACCAACTAGGTATGATGGATCCTAACATTGGCATCAGATTTTCTAAGATCATAATACATTAGAGCAAAGTTAAAACCCCCTGTGTGTCTCCTTCAAGTTCAAGAAATAGCACTAGTGTTGAATCTGTGCTTCCACTTTATGCATACTTTATACTGTTTTTACAAATGTGTGTATACATTAACTATATATTATTGTTCTGCATTGTCTTTATTTTATGTATCACTTCAGAACTATTAGAACAGGTTTTTAAAATATGTATACATATCGATGCATACAACTCTACTACAATTACTTTTTCTTTTAAAATTTTTATTTTACAAAGTGATGCACATATCCTTATTATAGATACAAATGGTTTTATAAGACTAATACTGAAAAAAACGTAAATCAGTCCCTTACATAATCTATACCCCCTGAATCCTATTTCTCATTTTTTTAACTTTTCCTCCTGGCATATAACTTCATGTCTATTTCTTTTTAATTGAAGTTTTATTGAAGGACATCATATATAGAGAACATTGCACGAGTCATAAGTGTATAGCACAATTAATTTTGGCTAAGTCAATCCATAGGCATAAACTTCACAGAGATCAAGTAGAATATTATCAGCACTGCAGAAGACCCTGATGAATCATACATCTTCCCACTTGCTACCCACACCAGAGAAAACCACTATCCTGACATCTATTGTCATTGTTCAGTTTGACCTTTTCAAACTGTATATAAACGAAATAGCACAGTGTGTATTCTTGTGTCTGCCATTTATTTGCTTAAAATTATGTCTGTGCAAGTTCCATGTTTATATGTTTAGGAATTTTTTTTTATTCTTTATATTTCTGACTGATATGCCCGTGACATTTCTCTTGTCTTTTCTTTTCTTCTTCTTCTTCTTCTTCTTTTTTTTTTGCTGAGGAAGATTAACCCTGAGCTAACATCTGTGCCAGTCTTCCTCCACTTTATATGTGGGTCACTGCTACAGCATGACTGACGAGTGGTATGGGTCTGCACCCAGGATCTGAACCCACAAACCTGGGCTGCCGAAGTGGAGCACCAGAACTTAACCACTATGCCACAGGGCAGGGCCCCACCCATGACATTTCTTGAGTATTCAAATTTAGACGTTACCTATTGACTTCCTATTATTGAAGTCAGAATTTAACATCCTAATAGCTCATCACTTCTACATTCTGCCTCTTCCATTCTTCCTCTATAATTATACAGATTATTAGAATTGTATTTTATTCTCTGATGAGCCAAATAATGAACTAAGATTAAATTGCCTTTACTGCATAACTTTTGGTTCTTTCCAAATTAGTAATTGTGTCATACCGGTTTTGCCCAAATTCTTTAATAAAATTATAAATTGCCTCTACTTTTCTACATGTTTCAGAAATTACTCTTTTCAACTCTGGAGACATATCTTTTTATCAATCTATATTAGATCTTTTGCATAGCTGTTTAAGAAGCTTCTATCTTCTCTTCTTTGGCATATGATATTCTTCTTTCATAACTTGCTTAGTCGTTTTGTTAGAATACATGTTCCTAAAATTTAGTGGAAAAGTAGATGAGTAGTAAATTGTTTGAGAGTTGCATGATTGAAAATGTATTTAATTCTTTGAAAATATCGTTTGGTTAATTTTAGTTTTAAAATAATTGGACCTTGGAATTTTAAAAGTCTTCTTCTTTGCCTTTTAGCTTCTCTTTAGAAATTTAATGGAATTCTTATTCTCATTCATTTGTGTGTGGCCTGCTTGTTTTCTCAATGGAAACGTTTAAGGTCTTTTTATCCTTGCACAGTGTCCTTCATCATCAGGTATGCTGGTTGTATTGAAGACTTTTTAATCTGGATACTAGTTTACTTCTGATCTGAGAAATTTTCTTATATTATTTATTTAATAGTTTTTTTCTTTTCCCTTTCTTTCTGGAACTTTGTTAATTCTATGTTAGAGCATTTTGACTCATCATCTAATTTCTTTTCCCTTATTTAATTTTTTTTATTTCTACATCCTCTAATATTTCTTTATATTGATATTTGGGATCATTCACTCAACTAAGTGCTCTCAGATCCATTTCCTCCTTATCCTCTACTCTGTTCTATCTCACAGGGAACTATATATTCCCTGGGCTTCTCTTACTTCTGGCTTTTGGGTATGTTCAGCAAATGTGCCTGATTGGAGGGAGGAGGAGAAATGTCATAATGTCTCTACATCCTGGTCCTGCTTGGAGCATTGTCTCGGAACAATTGCTTCCTGGCCCTGGGAAACAGCTCCTCCTACTGTGGGGTTAACTCCTGCTGAATGGCACTTGTTTTTGGATTCTAATCATAGTTCCTCATTTCTACATCCTCTCCTGATGTTGGTAGCAACATCTGCTTTTCTAATCTCAGAGTTGCCTCATCATCCTCTGTTCCTTCCTCAATAATTTGTTACCTGTTAACCAGTTTCTTTTATTAAATTATTTCTTCTTGGATCGTGTGGTGGCTTTAAAATAATCTATTTTTTGTTGTAACCACTAAACAAATATAGCTGAAAACCATGCCAAAAGTTAATTGTTTATGTTGCAGAATTATCAATGAAAGTTAGGACCAAGTCTGTTATTTTATAATTAGGGCATTAATTAGAATGGAGTGAAACCTCAGATTTGGGATAGTAACATTGGATGAACCACAATGAATCTGACAACTCGAAACCCCGATTTCTTCTAAGAATTTTTTGTTAACTGAAGTAGGCGATCTTCATCTGTCTGGTGAGCTGACCTTTCTCACTTTTCTTGCTTAAAGATCTGTAATGACATCATTTGAGTGGAATGCCTTATAATGACACCTATTCACTTCAAACTCTATCTCAAGGATTGGCAAATATTTTATGTAAAGGTCCAGATAGTAACTCTTTTAAGGCTTTACGGGCCATGTGATTTGTGTCACAGGGACTCAACTCTGGCACTGTCATGCAAAACTCAACTTAGACAGGATATAAATTAATGAGCAGGACCGTGTTCCAATAAAACTTTATGAATACTGAAATTTGAATCTCATAAAATTTTCATTTGTCACAAAATGGTAAAAAATACCATTTTGATTTTTTGAATTATTTAAAACCATAAAAAACATTCTTATTTACAGACTGAACCAAAATCACAGGCCAGATTTGGTCTGTGGACCATAGTTGACTGACACCTGCTCTATTCTTATCAGCCCTTATGCCCACAGATTAATAATAATAGTTGTAAGGGCTCCTCTGGAAGGTGACAGTTTACAAGCCAAAACAACTTACAAGATCCTGCTATTCTATATTGACATGTTCCTGGGAAGAAGTGCAGGAATAGATACTAAGGGTTCTGAACAAAGAAGGGCAGAAAGATCTTTGGTTCATACTAAATTTATTAATATAGGGGAAAATACTTGAGATTTTGGATTTATTATGCCAGCTTAAACATTTGGGAGTGGCTTTAACAGTTTCATTGGTTAATTGAAATATGTGATGAATGGTGGTCTACTTGCAATGAAGTTGGCATAATGAAAAGAAGGGAATTCATAGATATATAGACATGGAGATATTGGAATATATTTATTATTTTCATCAAACTCACCCATCTTTTGACTCTACATCTTGTGGTCACTGTCCTCTGTAGGCTGGGAAAGATAGTTATATGAGTTGTTTGACAGACTTTTCAATTTTCTCTGTAGATAATTAGGTCATCTTGCCTTGTTCCCCTATTTTAGAGGAAACGCATTGTCTTTCACCATTTTGTATGATGTTAGCTGTAGTTTTCTTACAGATGCCCTTTATCAGGTTAAGGAAGCTCCTTTTGATTCCCACTTTGCTGATGGATTTTCATTTGTTTGCTTGTTTTACCAGAAATGGATGTTGAATGTTGTCAAATATCTTAATCTGTATTTATTGAGACACTAATATGGTTTTTATTCTTTAGTTTAGTGATAAAACCAGAAGATAATGCTATTCATTTTCCTTTAAATAGTCATAATTGTTACAGAACTCTTAAGAAAAAACAGACCTCTTTTGTATTTACCCAGATTTCCATTTCCAATACATACTCTTTATTTACCAATATGTACTCATACTTATCATTTCTAATACATACTCTTTAATTTTCTGAGTATTTTAATTTCCATCTAGAATAATTTACCTTCAATCTAAATCTCTTTCTTCAGCAATTTTTGTAGTTCATGTCCACTCAATGAATTCTTTTAGCATTTTATGTGACAATATCTTTATTCAATCTAATTTGGGGCATGTTTTTGCTAAATTTATAATTTGGGGATGATAATCTTTTTCTTTCTGATCTTAAAAGATATTATTCCATACCCTTCTGCCTTCCTTGTTATCTAATGAGAATTCAACCAGTAATTAAATTGCTGTTCCTTTGTGTGTAATCTGTCATTTATCTCTTGCTGCTTTCAAGTTTGTTCTCACTTGTTTACTTTCAAACCTTGGTTAATTTACAAAGGAATGTTACATTAAACTATTTCTTCACTCTTCCTGGTTACAAAGTAAATGACTAAAATATTAAGTGGGTGGTTCTTTTGATGTTTGGTCCAGCAAATTATGCTAGCTCTCACTAAAATCTAGGTGTAGTAATTAAGTGCATTATAACCATAATATGTTAATGATAAAAAACTGTTATTGCTTTCAACTGAAAGTTTTCTTAAATTCTCCTCAGATACTGAGACATTTTGTGGTGATTGTTGGATTTACTACCTCTGATAGAGTTCAATAAGGAGAGTTCCACTGCTTGATCCAACAGTGTCATGATCTCTCTGAGTGTTGTTCTTTACTTTAGACTTTTTCTTTGAAAAAAATCAAGACTCATAAGAAGTTCAGTACAGGAGTCCCTATGTAGCCTTTATCCAGATTTCCCCAATGAAAGCTTGTTAAATAAGCATAACACATTATCCAAATCATAGGACTTTTTCATTTGTTTTCTAAAATTGTTATAGATTTACAATCTACATTTAGATATAGGGTCCATTTAGAGTTAATAATTATGTAAGGAGTGAGATTTAAGTTGTTCATTATTTAGGAAGTTTTGTTTTTTAGCTATGGATTTCCAATTGTTCTAACATCATTTGTTGAAAAGACTATCTTTTCTGCATTAAATTGATTTTGCAACATTGTCAAAAGTCAGTTGGTCATATTGTCTGGGTCTATTTCTGGACTTTCTTATCTGTTCCATTGGTGTATTTATCTTCTCTTTCCAAAATTACATTGCTTTGATTACTTTAAATATATGATAAGGCTTAAAGTTGGGAAAATTTATTCTTTTTCAAAATTTTTTCACCATTCTAATTTCTGTGCCTTTCCATTTGAACTTCAGAATTAGTTTTTACAAAACATGGTGGTGTTTTGATAGGTATTGCATTAAACCTATAGATCAGTCTGGGAAGAACTGACATCTTTGCTTTGTTGTGTTTTTTAAACCATGAATGTGCTACGTTTCTCCATTTCTTTTGGTCTTTTAGATTTATTTCTTCAATACTTTCTAATTTTCAGCATATAATTTCTGTACATATTTTGTTTCATTTATACTATTATGAACTGAATGGTATTCCCCTCAAATTAATATGTCGCAATCCCATGGCCAGTACGTCAGACTGTAACTGTATTTTGGAGATATGGCCTTTAAAGAGGTAATTAAAGTAAAATGAGGTCATATGAGGGGACCCTAATCCAATATGACTGATGTTCTTATAAGACATTAGGACACAGACACACACTGAGAACAGACCATGTGAAGACATCAGAATAAGATGGTCATCTATAACCCAAGGAGACAGGCCTTAGAAGAAACCACCTATACCAATATCTTTATCTGGGACTTCTAGTCTGCAGAATTGTGAGGAAATAAATTACTGTTGTTTAAACTGTCTAGTTTGTGGTATTTTGTTACAGCAGCTCTAGCAAACTAATACATAGACCTAAATATTTTTACTCTTTAGGAAAAATTGTAAATGGTATTGTGTTTTTAATTGTTCAGTGCTGATATATAGAAATATGATTGATTTTTGTTTGTTGAACTTGGAACCTGCTTCCTTTCTAAACTCACATTTTAATTCTATGAGTTTTTATTTTTAATAAATCCTTAGATTTTCTTCATGGATAATCATGTCTTCTGCAAATAGGGACAATTTTGTTTTTTCCTTTCTAATATGTGTGCCTTTTATTGCCTATTGCATTGACTAGTACTTCCAACACTATGTTGAATGGGAATGTAAGAGTTGATACTATAGATAGATAGATAGATGGACAGACAGATAATAGGTATAGATAAATAAATAAATAGAAAGAACTTTATTTTTGACCATAAATTGTTTCAAAACCTTGTTTAATATCTATGTCCCATGTATTTGGAGATTTTCCTGTCATCTTTATATTATTTACGATAGCTTGATTCTTCTATGATCAGAGAATGTATGTTCAATTCTTTTACAGTTGTTAAGTTTTGTTTTGTTGAATGGGATATGGTCTCTCTTGGTGAATACTCAATGTGAACATGAAAAAATGTATATTATGTTGTAGTTGAGTGTTTTATAAATGCCAGTTTATAGACATTGTTTTATGGTTGTTGATCATGTCTTGTAAACAATTTCTTATTTTTTGTCTAGTGTTTCTTTCGATTAATTCAAGTAAATTATGTATTTGTGTATTTATTCTTTCAATTGTGTCAGGTTTTGCTTCATATTTTTCACAGCTCAATTGTTTGGTGTCTAAACATTTGAGATTGTTATGTCTTGTGGTACATTGAATCTTTTTGTTATTATTATTATATCCTTTGCCCATGATAATTTTTTATTTGAAGTTTACTTCATCTGTTGTGAATATAGCCTTCCACAGCTCTCTTGTGATAAATGTTTGCATGTGATATCTTTTTTCTTAACTTATTTTTATCTTTATATTTTATGTGAGACTGTCGTAATCGGCATATAGTTGGGTCATGTATTTTTCCTCTGCATTTTATCAATCTGTGGCTTTTAATTGGTATGTTTAGACAGCTTGCATTCAACGTAATTGTTGATATGTTGGTATTTGAGACCGTCACTTTGGTATTTGTTTTCTGTTTTATCTTTCTGGTTTTTTTGTCCTGTGTTGCAATTTCCAGCTTTCTTCTGAGTTACTGGAACATTCTTTTGGTATTCCATTTTGATTTATCCATAGCGGACATCAGCAAACATGACCTATAAGCTAAATCTGGCCTACCACCTATATTGTAAATAAAGTTCTATAGGAACAGAGCTACATCCATTCATTTACCTAATGTCTGTGACTTCTTTCCTGCCACATCAGAATTTATATTCATGACAGAGACTACATGGTCCACAAAGCCTAAAATATTTCCTTTTTATAGAAACTGTCAACCTCTAATTTTTAGTGTTTTTCAGTGTTTCTCTTTGGTAAACATTTTTAGTGTTTTCTGTAGTGAGATTAAACACACACATACACACAACTACACACACAAACAGGTGTGTTTATAAACAATTTACCACTTCAAGTAGAATGTAGAAATGTTAACACCATCTTTTAGGTCCCAAATCATATCATATAATTATAAAATAGGGAATTTTATGGTTCAGTTTACTTAAATATTACTTCTAAATACATTTAGAACTGTGTCACTCAAAATTATACTTTTTGTTTTCAAATATGAAACATAATTATTAAAATACTCAAGTGGAGAAGAATAGTCTATTTTCCGTATATGTGCCCTTTCTGTTCCTTTTTTTTCATTCCTGATGCTACAAGTTTTCTTTTATTATCTTTTCCTTTCTGTCTGAAGAACTTTCTTTAGTCATTCTTTTAAAGCGGGGTGACTGGCAACATAGTCTCTTAATTTTCCTTCACTTTAGAATGTCTTTTCTTCTTCATTCTTGAAGGATATTTTTGCTGGATGAAAGCTGTGGGTTAACACTTCTTTTATTTCAGCACGTGAAAAATATTGTGCTACATCCTCTGTATGCCATTATTTCTGTTGAGAAATTCTCTTGTCATATGAACCGTTCTTCCCCTATAAGCAGTGTGTTGTTTTTCTTTGGCTGATTTCAAGACATTTAAATTTTTTCTCAAGCTATATTTAATTATGATATGTCTGGCCATGAATTACTTAGAGTTTGTTCTGTTAGAAGTTTTGTGAGCCTGTTAAATATGTAGATTTATGTCTTTTGCAGAATTTGGGAACTTTTCAGCTGTTTTCCTTCAAATATTTTTCAGCTCTACTCTCTTTTTTCTCTTCTGGGACACTAATGACATTAATTTTAGATTTTTTTGTTATTGTCTCACTGCTTCCTGTATCTCTGTTAATTTTTTAAAATTATTTTCTCTCTGTTGTTCATATTGGATAATTTATATTAATCAATCTTTAAGTTCACTGATTCTCTCCTCTGACGTCTCCATTTTGTTACTAAGTCCATCTAGTGGGGTTTTATTTTTTAGATTATTGTATTTTTCTGTTCTAAAATTTTCATTTGCTTCTTATTTCTATTATCTATTTCTTTGATGAGACATTCTGTTTTTGTTTGTTTGATTTTATTTCCTTTGGATATATACCCAGAAGTCAGATTGCTGGGTATATATGGTAGCTCTAATTTTTTTTGCTTTTTTTCTAATGAGGAAGATTGGCCCTGAGCTAACATCTTTTGCTCTTTTACCAATCATCCTCTTATTCCCTCCCAAAGCCTGAGTATATAGTTGTATATCCTAGTTGTAAGTCATTCTAGTTCTTTAATGTGGGATGCCACCACAGCATGGCTTGATGAGTGGTGTGTAGATCTGCAACCAGGATCTGAACCGGTGAACCCCGGGCCGCTGAAGGAGAGCATGCTAACTTAACCACTCTGCCATGGGGACAGCCCTGGTAGTTCTATTTTTAATTTTTGAGGAACCTCCATATTATTTTCCATAATGGCTGTACCAGTTTACATTCCCACCAACAGTATACCAGGATTCCCTTTTCTCCACGTCCTCACCAACATTTGTTATCTCTTTGTCTTTTTGATAATAGCCATCCTACCTATTGTGAGGTGATAGCTCATTGTGGTTTTAATTTGCATTTCATGGTGATAAGCAGTGTTGAGCATATTTTCATATACCTTTTGGCCATTTGTATATATTCTTTGGAAAAATGTGTATTCAGGTCCTTTGTCTATGTTTTAATTGAGTTATTTGGGTTTGGTTTTTTTTTGCTAGTGAGTTCAGTATTCCTTACATATTTTTGATATAACCACTTATCAGATATATGGTTTGCAAATATCTTCTCCCATTCCATAGCTTGCCTTTCATTTTGTTAATTGTTTCATGTGCAGAAACAGTTTAGTTTGATGTAGTCTCTCGCTTATTTTTGGTTTTGTTGCCTTTTCTTTTTGTGTGAAATCCAAAAAATCATTGCCATGGCCAATGTCAAGAGGCTTTTCACTTATGCTTTCTTCTAAAAATTTTACAGTTTCAGGTCTTATGTTTAAGTCTTTGATCCGTTTCAAATTAATTTTTGTAAGTGATGTAAGAGAGGGGTTCAGCTTTATCCTTTTGCACATTATAGGTCTTTTTAATAGGCAGGATCTGTAGTGATGTCTTCTTTTTTATTCCTGTTGTTAATATTTTGTATAATATGACTTCTTTTCCTGCACAGTATAACTAGGGAGTTGTTTTATTCTGTTGCATGACTTTATACAGGGGATTTATTTTCAACTATATAATTGGAGAAGTCCAAGACTATGTCTCCTTTCTCTTAGCTGGTATTAAAAGTCCAGCTTCTTGTCCCTACATTTTCGACAGCCAGATATCATCTCTCATGTTCTGCTCTGGCTTTAACCTCCTTTCAAGTTCTGATACTTGGATTTTCCCTGTCTTGCAAGCTTAGCTCTTAGAGGATAACAGGAGACGATATCTATTAACTCATTTTTCCATATTCCATTTTCATTCATACACATCATACACATACACACAATCTTTTTTCTTTTAGCTATGAATTGCTTAAATTTTTCTCACTCTAAATTTTGATTGATGTAAAAAATAGAGACGTTCTCAGAATTCTGCTTATAGTGATTAAAGGGATAAGGAAAGTATCACAATTTATTCATCAAAGTTAAATAATATGAAATGCCATTCTGCACTGCCACCAACCTTTTTTTAAATAACTTATCATTCCAAATTTATTTATTTTTATTTTTTTTAAGATTGGCACCTGAGCTAAGAGCTGTTGCCAATCTTTTTTTTTCTGCTTTTTCTCCCCAAATCCCCCCAGTACATAGTTGTATATTTTAGTTGTGTGTCCTTCTAGTCTTGGCACGTGGGATACCGCCTCAGCATAGCCTGATGAGTGGTGCCATGTCCACGCCCAGCATCCAAAGCAGAAAACCATGGGCCGCCAAAGCAAAGTGCACGAACTTAACCACTTGGCCACAGGGCCGGCCCCCCAAATTTCTTTATCATGGCTTTTTCTATATCTCTAACTTTTGTCATTTCTTCACTTCACTTGTTATACTATAACCTCTGAACAGGTTCCCATACAAGCACTTACCCTTAATTCATATGGCTGGGTCATTTCCCAAACTTTGTATCTCAGCCTGAATATCAATTCTACAAGTAAGTTTTTCTAACTACTTTATCTAAATAGTTACACCTTTCCTCAAAGTTCTCTGTTGTTGTACTTCATATTATTCAGAGCATTTGTCATGATCTCTTTATAGTTGGTAAGTTCATTGTAAATTTCCTGTTTATTTTCTTTCTCTCCTTCTGTTATATATGTTCCAGGTATGGGCAAAGTCCATTTCTTTCATGCATGCCACTATATTCCCATCTTCTCTCATAGTGCCTGACACAAGCATATAATGAATTAATATTTGTTAATTGGATGAATTGATTTAATGAGAAAGTTAAATAAATGTATTTTATATTGATTCCAGAAATACTAAGTGTGTTTAAGGCTATAGAATTGGGGCATGCCAAATTTTAAACCAGAGAATATTGGTAGTTTGATTGTTTTTTACATTTTTCATGCATCTTAATCGACTAACTAGTATGGATATTCATGTCAATGACACATCAAAATAAAGTATTGCCAAATATGCTTAACGCAAAAGCATTAAAATATAAAATTTCATAGGAATAAAAATGTTTTATTTTATTACTTGCTTTTGTTTTCTTCTTATATAATGGTTTTCTCTTCAATATTGTTTATTTTAGTATCCAGATGCAATGACTTTGGAGGGTTTTTCAGTTATTATAGCTCAACTACTTGGCCTTAAAATAGGATTAACATACAATGACAACAATAAGTGTTCTTGTCTAAGAGCTACATGCATCATGAATCGTGAAGCAGTGTAAGGCATTTTTTTCTTCTAAATTAATTTCATATATATATTTGTGAGGTTGTTTATAAGATGTGATGAATTCTTTATTCTTTATGTTCAACTCCACATCAAAAATTGGACTGGTATTTTGTTCATGAATAGATACCACACTAACAAATTTGTCTAAGTGATGCAAGACTCCAGAAAATGATAAATCCCATGATTAAGAAATACTCAGAAAAATAGAAGGAAAATTTTAAGATTTATGAGACTATGTACATTGTATAAACATATGATACTATTGTTGTTTTAGTTGTTATAATATTTGTTGCTCAAGGCAAAGATGTCTAAATTCACCCTTAATAATATAACACAGTACTGGTGACCTTGGCTAGTATTTTGAGGGAAAGCAAAAGGAAGAAGGATTTGAAGAGGAAAAAAATATCTTTACTTGCAGGTATTATTATTGACTACTTATGTAAATCAACGGAATCAGTACAAATTAGAAGAACAATAGCATAAAGAAATTCATTATGATGATCAATCTAGAAAACATTGCTATGTGTATACCAGCATTAAGAAAATAGATGACGTCTTATAAAATTGTTAATTTTTCCAGAGGGTTTATAAATTTAGTACAATCTCAATCGATATTTCAGATTATTTCTTAAGGAACTTAATAAACTCTACAGGATGTGAGAAAATGGAGATGGTAAATAAACACAACATTTTGAGGAGTGTGGAATTTTTTTGAGGAATTTATGATCAAAGGAAGGACTTTATTGATGGGAGACACTACGTATTATCTATAGACTGATAGAAATAGAGAGAAGAGGGTGAAAAGATGATGTTTTATATAATGAAGACAACAGAAAAATCATTGAATAAATTAGAGAGGTTAGGATGTAGTGCATAAATAGAGGGGCTGGCTCTTATTAGAGCTAAGTATTTCCAATTATTGTGATAGGATGTTAGGAGAGTAAATAGTAGTAGTGTGGTTGTTAGTTTGGTTACTATAGGTTAAAGATGAGGACAGTTTCTTCTGATGGGAAGCTGAGAGCAAGGGGTATAAGAGCTTTGATAGAGATGTGAAACACTTGTCTTGGAGACTGGAAATTAGAAGTGACTTAGGAAATGTTATAGGATTATTGGGCTTTTTTGAAAACATACTTAGAATGTGTAATTATAAATTTCGTATGAATTCAAACAACATGCTTATTTTGGTCCATTTAATTACAGCTACTGACATGCATCTTCAAAGAAAGTGGACAGTTGAGATTTTCCCAAGTCAACGTCCGTGGGTCTCAGAAAGAGTTAGGGCTGCAAGGGAAGCTGTGTTCTCTGAAAATAATTATTTCAGTTTTGTCTTATCCCACACTGTGTATACCATATACAGCTAACACATTCATTTCTTCCTTGCCATGGATGTCTTTAAAGCAGGGACTTAAAGAAAAATTGCTTTGTACCCAGCTTATACAAAATTTCCAAGTTCTAATTAATTATTTTAATCTTCACTAAAAAATCATGTGGTCCAAGTAGAAAATAACATGAGTCCCTGTCTAATTTTGTGTGAAAAGATATTGTTGCTCAAAGTTTTTAGGTTTTTGTATGAGAGTGGCATGCAAAAGCAGAGGAGCACTGACACCTTTTAAAACAAAGTAGTTAAAAGTAATAGAGAAATTTCCTTAAAAAGGATTATTCGTTGTGATATTCCTCCCACTTTCCCCTATTTATCCCATTACAAATGACTATGTCAGTAAAAGCTAAAGCATTTCTCTTTTTTCTCACACTCTTCCAACTCCAAAACCTTAGCAGTCATGCATTTTTTTTCTTGGAGGCTCAGGAGACAACCCACCTCTGTCATCTCAGATAGAGCTTTTTAGGTATTAGTAGTTCAGACATGATTGCTTAGAGTGGCACTGTGCAATAGAAAAAAGTGAGAGCCACATATGTAGTTTTAAATTTTCTAGTAGTTGCATTAAAAAATTAAAAGAATCAGATGAAATTAATTGCAATTATATATATAAGTATGTATATATATATTTTTTTTCCTGAGGAAGATTAGCCCTGAGCTAACATCTGTGCCAGTCTTCTTCCATTTTATATGTGGGTTGCTGCCACAGCATGGCTGATGAGTGGTGTAGGTCTGTGCCTGGGATCCAAACCTATGAACCCGGGCTGCCAAAGTAGAGTGCACTGAATTTAACCACTGTGCCACGGGGCCAGCCCCAAAGTAATGTATTTTAATAATAATTTTATTTAACCTCATATATCCAAAATATTATCATTTCAACATAGAATAAATATAAAATTTTAATTGGATATGTTATATTCGTGTGTGTGTGTGTATCGGTATAGGCTATGAGAGAGAAAATAGTCTAGGATCACACCAGTGTTATCAACTTGAGCAACCAGAAGAACAGAGTTGCCAGAAACTGAGAACAGTGGATGGAGCAGGTTTGGTTGGGAAGATCGGTTCAATATTGTACATAGTATATTTGAAATGTCTATTGGACATCTATTAGACATTCCACTGGAAATATAGCTGTGAACATGAAAATGAAGACCTTCATGGAACTGAAATTTTATTACAAACTTTAGGTCAAATAAAAATAAACTTAAAAATACAAATAAAGAAGCTTATTTTTACATTATGCAAAAATGCTATATAAAATAATAAATATTGAAAACAGAAGGAGAAGGTACGAGGGGACACAATTCCAGATAATGTTGTCAAGAGAGATGTCTTTAGAAAGTGACATTTGAACAGACATCTGACTGAAATGTGAGAAAGACGCTTTGGATATGTGAGAGAAGAAGATGTTAGGTAGAGAGAAAGATGATGATAGATAAATAGATAGATTTAACCATTTCACCTTATTGCTGTCCTGAAAAGATACATTTTCAGTGCCAATTTTTAAAAAAAGAATGTTAAAGATAAGCAATGGTAAACTGACATTTAATCATGGTTGACTTCATCTCTGCTAAGTTACAAGTTTTTTATTTGAGCCATCTTGCAATTCGTATTGTTAAATATGGATCGTTATTTAGATGTGGCTTTGTTAGCCAAGTTTATTTATCTGAGGAATATTATTTCATTTTAGGGGTTCCAGTGGTATAAAGATTTTTAGCAACTGTAGCATGCATGACTATAGATATTTTGTTTCAAAATCTGAGGCTAAATGTCTTCATAACTTTTCAAATTTGCAACCATTATACCAAAATCAATCAGTGTGTGGTAATGGGATTTTGGAACCTAATGAAGAATGTGACTGTGGCAGCGAAGAGGTGAGTAATGAAGATTGATATTTGAGCATAACTTCTTGTGTTTCTAATAAGAGGTTGTCTTGGTATACATGGAATACTGTATGCAACTCTGTCTTCAATATAGAAATGAGATATTAAAATGAGGATAAGTTAAGATGTATGAATCACTTTCCCACACCTCTTCAATTGAAAAGACAAATGAGTCATGAAAGCTTGGTTGGCACAAACAATTCCCAGTTATTCCTGGGGAGAGATTTTGAATATACAATAAACTAAATGAATTTCTTTTAATCCACAACTTATTTCCTGACTCATATGAACTCAGTCTCTGTTTTCTCTACAAAATTCTCAATTTGGACCAAATTTTTCCCTACCTCTTATGGTTTCAAGAATATTGAAACATTATAATGGGTTTTTCTTAATCATTCTCAAACATTTCTACATTTCCAAGTTTCAGGATGATTAAAATTTGTTCTGTTGCTCATTTCTAAGTATAGGTATGTAGTCTACTGTAGTTCCATCGACCAAATATTCAACATATACTCGTCTCAACAGCTGGGATCACATATTTCTTCTATTATTACATCACCATTGCATAATATTTAACAACTTCCGTCCATTTAAATAAAATAGAGTTTCTTCGTGATTACTTCCCCAGCAGTTACATGAATTTCTTATCCACCTACGAAAGCTGACTACCACTTGTTTACATAACATTAAATCCCTACAAGTTCTCTTAATTATGTGCCATTACCCCAGATTTTATATATATACACATATATGTCTATACACATACACACACATATATATATCTGTGCGTTTGTATATGTATGCAGATTTTCCAATTATCTCAGATTTTCCAGTATCATCTTAGTTTTCTGATAAGTGGTACTATGTTTTCTTGCATTCATCTACCCCTAAATATGGTGCCAATTACCTACCAAAAACTCTGGTTACTTTTAATGAAGATTAGAATAAAACAATATAATCTTGGGCTAGGTCTGTACGTTGTGAGCTTCCATACCTGCAGGCTCTAGGAAGATTGACACTTATATGAGATATTTTCAGTGCCCTACCAGTATCTCCTGGGCATTGATTGTTCCTGTAGAGTATTTTTGCTTCAAGTATCTGAGACTTTCTATTGGAGTTCTTCTGGCCTCAGTAGCATGCTCAGCCATTAGTAGGGTGGGTTAAATGTGCACAGGACTAATGATCAGCCCTCAGATAATTATGATGGGTAGTTGGTGGATAGATGCCCCAGATTCCTTGCTCCTTATGAGGAAATTCTATGAAGCATGCTTTACATCAGAGTTATACAAACTGTGGTCAGTTTGTGCCAAATTCAGCTGCCATGTATTTTTGTAAATGGAACTTTACTGGAATGCAGCCATGCCCATATGTTTGCATATTGTCTATAACTGCTTTTGTGCTACCAAGGCAGAATTGAACTGTTGCAACAAAGACCATATGGTGCACCATTTCAGCAAAGCTGAAAATATTTGCTATTTCATCCTTTACAGAAAATTTTTGCTGTCCCCTATTCTATATCATTTCCCAGAGGTACTTGTGGGAAATAGCTTTACCTTACAAGACCAGTAACTTGCTCACAAACCCACACGCATTGGCTTGCTTCTCTTCCCTAACATCCACATTCCCACACCAGTGCTTTGGTGATAGGCAGAATGGAACTTCTAAAGATTTCCTCACTCTGGAATCCCTGGAACTTGTGGATATGTTATATTACATGGCAGAAGTTACTTTGAAGAAGTAAATAAGATTATGTATCTTGAGATAGGGACATTATCCTGGGTTATCTGAGTAGACCCAGTCTAGTCACATGAGCCCTTAAAAACAGAGAACGTTCTTCAGGTGAAGTCAGAAAGATGAGGCACAAGGACAATCACAAAGACTTGGAGGGTGAGAGGGACTCAACCTGTTGTTGCTGGAGGAAGACACATGGAAGCACAAGAAGGAATGCTGATAATTTCTAGGAGAAAAGACAAGCCCTTGTCTGACAGCTGCGGAGGAAACAGGAACCTCAGTCTTGTAACAACAGGACCAACAACCTGAATGAGCCTTGAGGTGGATTCTTTCCAGGAGCCTCCAATAAGGAACATGGCTCTACTGACACCTTGATTTTATCCTTGTGAGACTGTAAGCAGATGACCAAGTCTAGTTTACCTATCTGAACTTCTGACCCATAGAAACTATGAAATAACTGATTTGTGTTATTTTAAGTTGCTGAGTTTATGGTAATTTGTGACAGCATCAATAGGGAACTAATACATCTTCCAAATAAATTATTCATATGCATTCACGGTTCAGTCTGTTTCTGGGGTAACTGAAACCACATCAGCTGGTACCAAAAGTTACCATAGGAAGCAGACCCTCAGGATAAGATTCTGCAAGCGGATTTCTTCCTGGCCAGATGGTAAAATGTACACATTTCTGGGTTTGAGACATTTGAATAGATGCACTTTAGAGACTTAAACCTTCATATTCCTTAGAACCCCCTTAGCTATGAAGTGACTGCTATCCCCAGGATGGATGAGAACAGCTCACATTGCCTGGACCGTGCAGAGACATTACATGAGATGGATATCTCACAAGATGATGCTTCGTCTTCTCCAGATCTGTCCCTGCCTTCTCTCATTGGTTCTAGCCCAAGTGAGGAAGTACTCTCTGCTGTTGGACTAAAGAGATTATTTTTTAAAATTTGTAGAATTTGCTAATATGTATGGACAAGACCATGGAGAACATTCCAGGGGTGGATGTTAAAGATGTTGACTCCAAGATATTAAAGTGTAGGCCTTGATAGTGTATTTGTTGATAGGGGAAGCTCTCTGGTGAATGAAGATTTAATACCTTGGCAAAGAAACCCTAGGCCAGTCTTGATTTGCTGCTGGGTGGATCACTGAAGATTGGAAACAATCTGGCCTATGATAAATGAGGTAGATATGCCAGAACTACTTTAACAAAGTAATATGAAAGGAGTCAAAAGTTCAGAGTGGTGGTCATATTATAATAGAAAATAAGAATAAAAAATCCAGCATCCAATTATTTGGGTGGCCCAGAGAACACTCCTTTTGCTAAAGCAATGAGGAAATGCCCTCATGCTAAAGCAATGAGGAGGTCTTAACATTATTTAAAATCTCAGTGGCAGCTTTCTTCCATAGGCTAGAGTTTATGGTTGAAAGTGCCATTATGGAGTTGGGCATCCTGGTGTCACTAGGGATAATTGAATTCCAAAATGTCAGAGGCCAAGTGGCAGCACTTAATCATAACAGTCAAGGTGGATGTAATTCAGAAGAGATGCATAGATGACAACTAGTGATTTTGCCTGCGTGGGTTTATGCGGAATGGTTAAGAGAGATCTGGGTAGTCGATGATGATATTGCTTGATGCATATAACTAAAAATTAAGAAGAGATGAGCAGAAGACCAGTGTCAATAACGACAAGTGGAAATTCACAATACCTTGCTAAATTTCCTGATCCAAGACAGTCTCAGAGCCAGAGCTCATTGTTCAAGCAGAGGACGAGACCTCACAATGCCCCAGTAAGAATATAAAGTAGCAATTCCCTCAATCATTCCCCCACAAAGTGACCTACAGCTATTAACTAGAAAAACTGTACGCTGGAGAAAGGGGAATACCCGGATCATTGTAGAATGATTTAGTATAGAATCTTTGCTCGTGGTGCTCGCATAAAAGGACCCAAAACACCATCACGGGTAGAGTAGGGGTATAGAGAATTCAGATGATACCCTAAGTCCTTAAAAAAATCCATCTTACAATAAGTCCAATGGACTCATTGTCCTAACTTGTGGTCGTTTTGCTAGTTCTTTGGTGACACATTGTGACGAGATACTTAAAAATTGACAGACCCTCACACTGTTCCCCCAACCTATGGAGTAAAAGCTATAAGAATAGGAAAAGCCAAGTGGAAACATTCAAAACTACCAAGATAAAAATTAAGAAGGAGTAACATATCCTGGAAGAAGCAATCAAAAAGGAAAGTAGAGAGTAATTTGAACTAAGTGAAAATGAAATGAAATGAAAGCCAAGATCATTACAAAATGATTGGATGCAGAATCTGTACTAACAGTGCTGCTGACATCAGAAGACCCAAAACATCATCATCATTAGCATAGATTCTGTAGCCAATCATCCTGCAACCAAATGTAAGTTCTTTGTATAGATAAGTTAATTAAATGGGTAAGCCCCTACTAACACTAGTAAAGAAAAAAATTCAACAATAACAGTAAAGATAGAACATCACTATAGATCTTATATAATATGCCACTAAAATAATAAGATGATATCACAAACATTATACTAATAAATTTAACAACATAGGTAAAATGGACAAATTCCTTGAAAAATAGCATTTACAAAAACCAACACGAATAGACATAAAATGTGAATAGCTTTATACATATTAAGGAATCATATCTATAATTTCAAAACTTCTCATCAAAGAAAAGTCCACGCCAAATGGCTCTAGTGGTGATTTTTTTGTAAATTAAGAAACTATAGTAATTTTATATGTCATTTTCTAGAATATAGAAAAAGGTAATAAGGCCTAACTCATTTTTTAAGAATAAAATAATCTTGATAAAAACATCTGATGAGAATATCTCAAAAATGGATTTATATATGTCCGTATTTCTCATGAACACAAAATCCTCAGTAAAAGATTAACAAATTGAGTGTAATGATGCACACACACACACACAAACACACACATTGTACCTGACTAGTGGGAATTCATTTCAGGAATAAAAGAAAAAGTGATTATCTCAGAGGATAGATAATAATCTTCTAGTAAACAGAGAATAGAAGGGAACTCACTATATTTAAGACAGGGTATCTTTAAAATCTTATAGTTAACTTCATACATAATGGTCTTTATCCCTGAGGTCAGCAAGGAGGCAGTGATGCCCTAGTGGGATCTTTTCCACTTAATATTGAATGTGGTAAGCTAGCCAGCAAAACAAAGCAAGAAAATGTATAACAATTGGAAGGGCAAAATTTAACTGTCATTAATAATAATATTATTGTGTACAATGAAAACCCAAATAATCTAGAAATAAATTATAATTTGCATGTGTAAGTGTATTTAGTAACTTCATTGTTTACATAGTCAGTCAATTCACAAAAGTCAAAAGACTTCTTTATATCAGCAACAAATATTAGAAAATAAAATTTTAAAATAATAGCATTATAATAGCACCAAGAAACATAAAATGTTTAGGAAGGTATCTTAAAATATGTGCAAAACTGCTAAATAGAAAACTGCAAAGCACTGCTAAGAGAAATTATGGAAGTACTTAATAAATTCAGGAACATGCCATATTTTAAGATCAGAAGAATTCATATTGATGAAACGTCATTTTTTTCCAAATTCATCATCCCCAGTTGCAATCCCAAACTATATGCTAACAGGAATTTGTGTATGTGTGTGTGTGTGTGTTCATGTGTGTGTAGATAGACAAGTTGGTTTTAAAACAAATGGAAACATGAAAAGTGTAATATTAGTCAAGGTATTCTTGAAAAGGAAAAAATTTGATGCACTGAAATTATCAGGCATCAAGATTCAGTATAAAATTATAGTGATTAAGTCAGTGTGGTGTTTGTGCATGGACAGACACATATACAAATCAAACAGAATGAAATCTAGAAACAGACCCACAAACACATTGTCACCATTTTGTGACAAAAAGGACATAGGAATGCTGAGGAAAGAATGTGTTTGCAAGAAATGATTTTGAAACAATTAAATGTATACAAGAAAAAGGTCTTTACCTATTCTAGTAATACACAAAACCTCATTCCACATGTACTGTTTATATATATGTGAAAGGGAAAACAAATAGCAGAAAACATAGGAGAATATATAATTTAAAGTTTTTCTAAATCTCATAATTTTCTAAAATTAACTTGGATTTTGATAAAATAAAATGTCAGCGATTGAACACACCATTAAGAGAGTGAGGGAGCAGACCACACAATGGGAGAGAAGATATTTTCTTTACTTATATATGACAAAAGCTGTGTGTATGGATATATTAACAGGAAACCAGGCCAAGTTCTAAACCAACAGCATTAAACAAGAACTAAGCAATAGCTGCTACTGAAAAAGATAAAACTGATTAAGTTGGGCAATATATTAAACAATGTGGCCAGTGAGATATCTCTAAAATATATAAAATAAAATACATGGAAATGCATACATAGCAAGAGTAATAAGGCTTTAATTTACTTCTCTCAGGCTAACAAACAGCTAATTAATCATAAAATGACATATAGAATCAATAACTAGCAAGCATAGTCTAATATTGAAGGATTTTATAACCAAAAGGGAATATGCATAATTTTTTAAATTCCATGGGATATTTTTAAAAGTCAGTCATGCATTAGACCATGGAGGAATAATTACAGAAACTGAAAATCTGAAAATAAGTATGACCCATTCTCACAGCATAATGAAACTAATTATTAACCTAAAAACACTGTTCCTGAAAATCCATCTACTAAGTAGGAGAAATTCTTTGTTTTTAAAGACCTTTATTAGAAAACGTGTTATTTTAAAAGAATGATGTAAACATCACAGTCCTGTTATTAGAAAAAATATTTTAAATCATAAACAAAAGTCATTTTTAATCAATATGAGCAAACTTGAAATTTTATAATCTGTGAAAATATCAATGCAATTGTTCAACCAGAGAGTTAACTTAGCAGGCCTGGGGCTGCTGTCTTTAGAAGGGCCTACTTGCAGGGTTGGTCTTTGGTTGGCATCTGGGAATATGTTGTTTGAAATGTTCTCTAGCTGATAATGTTGCCTTGCATCTTCTAGGCTGTTTATACGAACAATATGGTTTATGGCGGACGCCTGATTTCCTTCTGGGTATCTAGGATTTTGGCGATTGTGACCCTCCATGTGGACAGAGGGTGTCTGTAAGACCAAACCCACATAAAAATGCTGAGCCTCACATGGGCTTCCAGAGGCAAAAACATTTCATGCAATACCACCTTTTTGCTGCTGGATAAAGGATCACACTCAGTGTGTCTTCTCCTGGGAAGAAGAAACCACCTGTGTGTGTATTTCTCCAGACTTCTGATACGAGTTTTTCCCTTACTACTCCAGTTGTATATTCTCGCAGTGTTGCTCTAATAAATCTTACCTGTAAAGACAGCTATATGCTAAGTCCCATGAATGTTTCCAGCTAAGCATTAGACGTGTGTATGGTGTTGGAGACTCTGAAAACAGCAGTGGACTAATCGTTGGCATACTTATTGATGTAAAACCAAGGAAACATAAAAAAAATGTGGAATAATAAAGAGAATACAGCTAGAGATGTGTAGAATATTTTATTTAAGATTTTATTAATACATCTGAATGTCTTCATAAATTTGCTGATTTTATAAGAAATGTAAATTTAAAATATTAACTCATAAGTCAGCAATATTACATTACTATGGAAAAATTGAATGTTAATAAATACAAAACAGTACAGTGAAGATTTAAAGCATCAGTGGTACATTTCTTTCCCTGAGTGTATTTGCGACAATCTAGTAGCGAAGATATAATCCATATTTGTTTAAAAAAATGATCCTCAAACTTTTTGAAATTTCACTTGTTAAAAATTATTGAGTACTCAAAAAAGATTTTGATTTTTGAGTTATATTTGACCTGTTAGAAATAAAACAGACATGTAAACATGTTTGTTTAATAATTCATTTTGAAAAAAGAATAAATCCACTACATGTTAATATAAATAACATATTTTGATAAAAATAACACATTTTATGAAACAAAATAAAATATGCTAAGAACAGTGGCACTGTTTTGCATTTTTGCAAATCTCTTCAATATCTGGGTTTCACTGAAGATACCGAGAGTCTCAAATCGTCTTCTCCATTCATTCCATTGTAATGTGAAGAAAGTTGCAGTAGGAAGAAAATACATCTTCAAACAAATACATAGTTAGAAAAAGGGAGGAAATTTTAATAGCCTTCCAGAAAACTGTGCATATTCTACCTTGATACCGCACCAAACTTGACAAGCGAAAATTTCCTAAAAGCTAGTTGCCTTGTCAAATCTGAAGCCAAATTTATTGGATTTTTATACCCCGCTACATTAAAATCTAGTAGTTTATATTACACTTAAAATGGACCTTTTCCCCATATATAATTTTGTAACATCATGTCTTGGTTATTTGGAAAATATTGGTTCACGGAATGATGAAAATTTTTAAAATGTTTACATATTTCATTATAAAATATCAAAACTTCATATTTATTAATATTATTGCCAATATCATTGGAATGTTCTTTAGGTTATGGGAACGTAAAGTTCCTGTTGTTGGATAAAAGTTTTCCAAATTCTAATACTCATTTGAAGGATTGAATTATGTCAGTAGCAGCAAATTCATTTTCCTTGAAGTAACAGGCATACTTCATTTTTAAGAAAATGTCTGCCAGATAACTAAGCCTGAGTAACCATGGCTTTTCCTGTCTATTGTACTTTCAAATAAAAACTTATTTTCCATGATAAATGTGACTAGTTATATCTGTAACTCAATAACATAAGGGCTTTTACTTGAGAATATATTGTGGGTATGCATGAAAAGAGCTTATACATACTTTCCATTTGTCACACAGAATTTTAAAAGAAGGGTATCCAAGGATTAAAATTCAGCAAATTAGTGATTATTTTTATGGCTTCATTACAGACATTCTTAAAAGAAATTGGGTTTTTTTTTTAGAGTGCGTGATGGTGACTACTAGCCTTGATTCATACCAGGGCACCAGCTGTATTATCCACTACTACTTTTGCATGATCAGTGCAAATGACAGCACAGTAAAAAAGGCAAATAAAGTCTAATTATTATTAATAAAATTATTTTGACCTTATAGACACACTAAAAATATCTTTTTTTAAAAAAAATTTTCCAATGCTTTTTTAAAATCTTTCTTTGTATGTATACAGATCCACAACAGTCCAATGTCTGTTGGACATCTCTTGCACTATATTCACATTAAAATAACATCTTAGAGAGCCCCTGAGGTCTACCAAACACATTTTGAGAACTTCCTATTTGAAATAGTTGATAGACAATAAAGATATAATTTTCAACTAATTTTAGCAGTCTTTAAGATTCAGTCACACATACACAATAGTCTAGTGTAACAAACATAGATGCAAGTTTCCTATGATAAATATTAACAAGTAAACCCATAAGTATAATCTAAAGAAAATATGCCCATCTGAGGTTTATCCCAAAGAACGCAAACTTAGTAAATTTATTCATGTGATTATTATACTAAACAAAGAAGAAAACATATTCTTACCACAACTGATTGAGAAAGAAACCATAACACTGTATAACCAAGTGTGTTCATCTATTTTAATAATTTGGAACAATGATCATACATAGCAAATTAAATACACATGCGCACACCCACATACACACTGATTAAAACAAGGTAGTATTGGTAAAAACCCAAACAATACAGAAAATTAAAGTGAATAGGTAGTCTGTGTCTTCACTGCTACATCACCAGCACATAGGACAGTGTCTGGTACATGCTAGGTGCTCAACAGATGCTTGTTGATTGAATGAATGTCTGGGTAGTCCAATGATATTTATAATAATATATAGTTTGTATCAGTGGGCAAGGATTGACTGTTTGGTGTATTTAGAATACTCCATGAATAATAATGTTACTTAGAAGGTTTATTTGAAAGTTTACTTAAGGAGAACTAAGGAAAAATACAAAGAAATTTTTTTTAAAAAATTGATTTAGCGGAAATCTTGCCTTGTAAAATACCAAAACATTCTATGAGGCTGTTTAATTTCATTCCCTGTGATATTGGGCCATTGGTTTAAGAAATGAAAGTTGACATCTATATATCAGTAACTATTTATTTATCAACATTTATATCTATCAAGTGATCTAACAATCTAAATATGTAAAAGTTATATATAAAATTTATTTCTGGGATGGAAATAGTTAATGTCACAAGTGTTTATATATAAATCCAGTGCATTCCCGATGAGAAGGGGAGAAGCATCCCTGAGATGCAGGATCTGGCCTAATCATATCAGCTGGGCCTTGGAGTTGCTAAGAGCTGACTCGACTCTCACAGATGGGCTGCGGTGTTCTCCTGTTGAACAGGAACAATTTCATAGAAGGTCGATATCTTTAATCAAGGTGAATGAAGAAAAAATGCAAGGCCACTCTTTAATTATGTTCAAATACAGGTAAAACTTGAAAGTTGTCCAAGTCACAGAAATGACCAAACACCTCCTATCCTGGCTAATAGGAGTGATTCCTGCTGCTTTACCAGTGTCAAGGTTAGCATCGGTATAGTCTTTCTTCTTCTAGATGAGAATTATTAAAATACCCAGTCATAGAGGGACCCCTAGTTTCTGACAGCATTTAATCTAGCAAAGTACGGATTCCTTAAACTCTCCCCTTAGACACCTAACGTGAGCCCAGATCCTGTAATTACACCTTCTTATTGAGAGGTACCACAGCTCCCTATGGTATGTCCTCCTTTGATGAAACTAGTAATAAATCCAACTTATTTAACTACAGATGTGTTCCAAGTGGTCTTTGGCGCAATCGCATCGACACATATATCTTCATAAATAACCCCCCCCATTTTAGACAAATGGAAGCTCTGTTTTATGCCCTCACCCACACACATGCAATGCAGGTGTGTGCATTTGTTTGTTCCTGTATTCACAAATGTAATGACTAGTAACAAATTTCTGAGCAAATATTCCACAAAATATAGAGGGATACATTTCAGAAAAAAATAAATTTCTAAGTTTTCAAAAGCAATAAAATATCAGAATAAACTATTGACAATATTTTATCATCTTGGTATAATGGAGGTCTTCATAAGGAGACATAAAATCCAACAGCCATAAAGGAAGAAGAAGGTTACAAATTACACAAAATGACAAGAATCATTAACAAGACAAACGATAGACTGCAAAGTTATACACATAGAAGAGTGAAAGCATAACTGGATGTTATATGAAAGCTGTTCCTACTACTTAATGAGGAGAAAACCCACTATGTAAAATGGTCAAAAGAAATGATTTAATTCATAAATAAAATTGTACAAAATGCAAATTCACGCTCAAACTCACTAGTAATCAGAGAAATGATAATGAAAAAATGAGACACTATTTCCCCATTAGCTTGTTACAAATTAAACTGGTCACAATTAGCATTGATAAACATGGTTGGGAGAGCATTCTCATTCACTGTTCATGACAGAATGTATGTACACACACATACACTTGTATTATGACAGTGAACTTTGAATCATTACACACTGAAATATACAAAGTGATTGCCCCTGGGGAATCTGTGGAGTTTACCTGCAACTTCCACTTTTACTCTATATTTTCTATATTATTTCTAGGACGGGAATATTTGCAAATACATATCTATTTATCTATTCACATAAACACATGAAAAAGTGGAAACAAAAGGAAAATTAAAAATGAAGAAGAATCCCACCTTCATATTAAAGGAAAAGATCTTTGAAACTAGATTTTTGAGTAAAGGGAAATGATTTGATTAAAAAATGTTAAGAATATAAAAAATTAAATAATTGTATAAATGCAATATATTTATATAAAAACAATAGTTGATTTGTTAACATTATTTAAATATCACCTAATTTGAATAACAGTTGACTCTCATTTACCTTGTAAAAATATATATGTATTGACACAATCCTTTTATGTTTATTTCCATTATAATAAAACATGGAACTGGATTAATATACTAAATGTATTTTTATTATATATATTGCCCAACTCTAACTTTATTCACAAACGGAAACTTCAGTAAACAAATTACTAAAAAGGCAATTGGGGAAAGTTTCTCTTGAAAAATCACACTTTTTCCCCAAGGATATATTTCCATGTTGGTAATTTATGAATTAACTGTGAAATGTTTTAGGTAATAAATATTACTATTTGCTATTTTACATGCTATTTATTTAGTTCTTATAGTTGTATATGCCTTTGGGTATTCTAGAAATAGTAAAATAGTAAAACTTCATTGAATATAACTATTATTGTATAATTGAAAAGTTGAACACAAGAGAGTATTAAATAGAAGTTAGGATTAATAAACAGCTTAATTATCAAGTGGTTAAACTAGAATAATATTTCTTATGAAATTTCAGGAATGTCAATTTAAGAAGTGCTGTGATTATAGCACATGTAAACTGAAAGGGTCAGTAAAATGTGGCTCTGGACCATGCTGTACATCAAAATGCGAGGTAAGTTTCCACCATTTATGAAAAGGAAATTGAACTGCGATAATAGAAGGCTATATTAATTAAATTAATGTGGAATTGGTAAAAGGAATATAGAAGTAATTCAGTGGAGCAAAATAGAGAGTGTGTAAAAACCCACCAGTACATAAGGAAAACTACTATGAAAAAAAGAAGGCATCTCAGATTGGTACTGATTATTCTATTGCGTTGAAACTATAGTTTACCATATTCTAAATTATCAGATAAAGAGTAGAACAAACATATGCATTACTATATCAAACAACTGTCAACTGCCAAGGAAATCAAAGTCAAAATGGCAAACGACTGAAAAAACTCTACAACAATGAAAGTAGAATTGTTCAATGTGTACACTGATTGTCTACAGTAATTAAGGTAAATATAAATAAAAATAATAATACAATATCATAGAGCAGTCATCCAAATGGCAATCTTAGAAAAGAACAATGTTAGATATTGGCTAAGGAGTGGCACTAGAGATCTTTTTTGGATAGTGTTTGTGGAATTTTGAATTGCTATAATCCCTTTGGTGAGCAGTATTTGCATATCTCTGAATAGAGTGTAAATTATCAAGTTAATTGATTATCATGAGTTTCTCTCTTATGTATATACCCTAGAAACTTGCACATGAATGGAAAGCTCAGGAAAGAATATTAGTTACAGAATTATTTTCAATAGCAAATCATAAAGGCAAATAATATTTATTGGTATTGGAATGGTTACATAAATTATTGTACAACAGTTAATAAATGTAGGCTAAATATATATGCACTAATATGATATTATCTTCAAGACATATGTTTGGATAAGAAAGCAAGTTCCATAATGCAAATATTTTATAATTACAATTCTGGGAAATTACATAAACGTAAATATTCTGTACATTCTTTTTTCCCAAATTTCCAATTAAGGTATAATTTATTATAGTAAAATTATTTTAGTGAATACTTCTGAGTATTATGACAATCATATTTAGTCTTATAACTAGCACTGCATCAAGGGATAGGCGATTTTATCACCACTTTCAAAAAATCCCCCTGTACCTCTTTGTCGTCAATCCATCCCTCTACCCACAGACCCTGGTAACTACAGATCTGTTTTGTGCATCTGTAAATTTGCTTTTGAGAAAACATAACATAAATCGAATCACATAATATGTGTGAACATTGTAATTAGGCATCTTAGCAAATACATTTGGGATTCATTCATGTAGTATTTATCACTAGTTCATTCCTTTTTTGTTGCTGAATAGTATTGCAAGTATTGTAAGGATGTACCACAGTTTGTTAATACCTTCCCCATTTGAGGGAGATTTGGGATGTTTTGTTTTTGATGACAAAAATACAGCTGCCAAAAATAATATTCATAAGCAGATTTTGTATGAATGTAGAGTCTTATTTCTCTTAGATAGATTCCTACAAGTGAGATTGTTGTGTCATATAGTAAATGTATATGGAACCTTATAGGACACTGAAAATCTGCTTTTCAAAGTGGCTCTACTGTTTTGAATTGCCACCAGCCATTTACAGACTTACAGTTGGTCGGCAAACTATGTGTAAACTCTAAAACTACACAACATATGGTTTCATTTTATCTCTGCTTTTGGTTTATTATCTATACTTCAAAAATCATTTTACAGGTTGCCCCAGAGCTTACAATTTTTTGATTAATCAGTCTGATTTTACATAATATACCACTTCGTGTGCAGTGAATGGATCTTAGAATGCTCCCGTACGCTATAAACACAAAGTGCATTGTTACTATTTTTGCTTTATATGTCTTTTATCTTTTAGAGCAAGTAAAATGAGAAAAAAAAGGAATTTTATAATTAACATCATTTATTCCATTTCTGGCTCTCTTTATTTCTTTTTGTAGATTCTGCTTAGTATTGTATTCCTTGTGCCTAACGACTTCCTTTTATTATTTCTTGTAATTTAGATCTGCTAAAAATGAATTCTCTCAGTTGTTATTTGCCTAGGGAAGTCTTTATTACTCATTCATTTCTGAAATATATATTTACAAGGTATGGAATTCTAGATTGAAAGGATTTTTTTTTATTTCATCACTTTTAAGGTGCCACTTAATTCATTTATTACTCCTCTTGTCTCAATCTATTAAGTATTAATTCAATCAAACTGGATTGTCAAGTGTGTGTGTATGTGTGTGTGTTACTTCAATACATATAAAGGGCCAGCCTTTGGACGTGGTGAACTTCACCACAGAAGGCAATGGATGGCCAATTTAGTCAGCAGACCATAAAAATGTGACAATCACTGTACTCATTATCTGGACTATGTAAGGAGGCCTTTCTGCTCTCTGATAACAATAAATATAATAATGACGATGATGATGACCATGATGATAGCTATTACGTACATTGTTCACCATGTGTTGTTCTGGGCACATTTACAATAATTCAGTTTAATACTAAAAAGAACTCAATGAGAGAATGATCAGTATCCAAAGTTTACAAATGAAGAAACTGCAAAACAGAGAGATTATGTGTCTCACCCACACATAAGCTAGTAAAAGTCCAAGCAAGAGATTGAAACCAGGCAGTTTGGCTCCTGGGTAGAACAGAAAGGTACAGGCAATGTTCCTTTGATTTTGAGGAACAGATGTATTTAATCTGTTTAATCGTCCTCCAAATGCTGATTGAGTCATGTGGCCTCCCAATGTAGAACAGAAAGCAGTTGCAAACCCTCTGTCAGAAGGGATCCTTTAATGTCTTTGAGACAGTTACTTTTCTTCAGGCTTCTTAATGAATACTGTTCCTATGTTTTCCTTCAGAGAGCTCAGAGCCATGGGAACTCTGTGATTCCCTCAAGTATCAATAATCAGGCACATTTTATTTAGTAAATCTCTTCAGTAAGTAATTGAGGATAGTCATTCACAGAACCTGATTTTCTTTTGCTTTTTCCTCCTAGATATCAGTAGCCGGCACTCCATGTAGAAAGAGTATTGATCAAGAGTGTGATTTTACAGAGTATTGCAATGGAACTTCTAGTAATTGTGTTCCTGATACTTATGCATTGAATGGCCAGTTGTGCAGGTTTGGAACTGCATATTGTTATAATGGACAATGCCAGACTACTGATAACCAGTGTGCCCAGATATTTGGAAAAGGTATTCATCTCTCTTTTATATGTCTTTTTACTTAAATTTGGATCCCTCAAGTGGATATAATACATATTACACAACTCTAGAAGTGGAAGAACCTGAATCACAAGCTCAGTAAAGATTAAATTTGAACTAAGAAGCTTAGTTTTGTAGGAGTGTTTGAGATTTTCCAGGAGAGCGTTCTACATTCCTTTTCTCATGGTTTGATTTTTGGTTTTGGTAGTTAGCTACCTGTGCAAAAATCCAAGTCTATGGCTCACAATTTATGTGTAGATTGGAATGGCAAGTCAGCAGATTCTGAAATTTTACTTAATTTTCTTTTACTTCACAGATTTATGATCTAATTTTAATGACACGGAATTTAAAAGTTCAGAGTGAATTTCATTTAGGTATAATCATATTTCCTCACTGAGGGACTGCTGGGATAACAGTAGTCATAAGCCACTGATTAAAATGGATTTTTATGTTTTGCTTTTTAAACAGTTTTGGGGAGTAATTAAAATAGTACTCATGCATATATGCTTGCTTTTAGGCAGGAATTATTCATAATTCCTTGACATGACTTTGTATTTTTAGAAGAATTAAATTAAATTTGAAGAGATCAAAGTTACTCAGTGAAATGCATTCAAATATAATCCTTTGCTAATTGAGGAAAGGTAATATAAAAGAAATTTCAGCTATTTGTCCAGCAGTATATGAGTATAGTTTGTGCCAAATGACGTGGTATGTGGTTCATATTGTCTTCCTAATTATTTGAAACTTGTCGTTGATAACAATTTTCAGATTGGGTGACTTAACCAAAATTCGCCCAGAGCTGCAGAGCTATGATCTTCTAGATCATGGGTCAGGGCTGTGTTTTCAGGATGCTACTTCTTATTTGGTTGTTTCTTTGTTTTTCTTTTTCAATGCTCATTTGTATTTAAAAATATTATTTGTAACATTTGATCAAGGTTTAATACATCATTTAAAAATAAAATTAATTAATACTCTCTTTAAGATCTGTTAAGGAGAATCTAGGACATACATCTTTTTTTAATTAAGTAAATCTTTGTCCCAGAATTGAGATACTTGACATTTGACATCCTTTTGAGTTCTAATTAAAACAAAGATATTTAGGTAAGACTTAATCTCCTGTAATATATGCTCTAGTATCCCTACAGAACCAGATGGGTGAAAATTTGATCTTTTGATTCAGGTCATTTATTCATTCATTCATTCCTCTTTTATTTATTTATTTGGCTCTGGAGCAGGTGTTTTTTTTCTTGTTCTTATGTTACCCCAAAACTATAGGGCAAAAGGCTGTTTTTATGGTGGTTTACTACATGAGACATATGAGTTAACAAATAGTTGCTTAAATTTTGCATTATTTCTCTAAGTATATTTAAACTTTTAAAGCAACTGTAGGAGTTTAATCAGATTAATCATATTTGTCCATTAAAAACTATATGCTGAGTGTGTATGTGCGCAGATCTGATACTATTCAACAAGATAGACACAGTCACATCGTTATTGTACTCAAGGAGCTTATGATCAAGACACAAAGACAGTAAATACATAAACACAAAAGAAATATAAAACCTGTAATTGTGATAAGTGCAGTTAGTGGAAAGAAAATAGAATGCTGAAAGAAAAATGAGGCGTAGCAGACAAGGAAAATACTTCCAGCTGTCATCAGATAGTCTCCACCTGTCAGCTCACTCCTTCAGAATTCGTCTCAACCACATGGAGATATCTCACCCAAGGGCACACCCTTCCCAGGGCAGCATATATCCAATGATTAATTGAAGTGGATTATAAACGCCAGCCCATTTTGGCCTAATCAGGCACAGTTTATACTGTGGCAGGATATTTCTGCTCCACGGCCACTCATGGGGTTGGTCAAGTCTTTGTTGAGTTTCTGTCTCAGTTTAACTTCTCTGCTCCCTCCTGCTTCTTCGTTCTCACTTCTGGATATTCTGATCACTAATAAATAGCTTGCATGTCATACTTCATCTAGATGCTGGCTTCTAGAGGCTCCAACTGCTAAGAGTTGGTACTGAGAATGGTGTGAAAAAACAACCTATAAGCTAAATTTTCAGAACTAAATCACTTGCTGCCAGTCTGTCAATAAGCACCCCATCACTGGTAAAATTGATAATACACTCACTGAGTGAACTGGGATGGTATACTAGTGAAAGAGAATGCATTAACTGATACAATTGAAATGTACAGAGGAAGTAGAAACTATAAGGATGTGGGATTGGATGGCTATTACTAAGGAGCATTGAAATCGAGGAAAAGATAACAAAGAGGTGTGCATTTGAAATCAAAGTATGAGCTGGAATGACCCCACTCCACTTTAACTTATAAAGAGGCTTTCATCTCTTGAAATAGGAAATTAGAGAAAGATGAGGCCTTAATTATCAAGTTGAAGGAACACCAGAGAAGGTTACATTCTCAATCAAGTCTGTTTTGCCAGGGTTAAGGTTCTGGCTGGGAAAAGAGCAGGGCTTGTATTCAGGATAGGAACAGTTGAAAATATGTACCCCCACCCCCAAATTTTGAGTCTCTAGGCTTTTCTGAAACTTCTGAATCTATAGAATGGTACAGACCTGTCCTGTCACACCACCAACTGCTCCCAGTTAGGAATGGCATAAGTATGTTACCCTTGCTTGAAGATAATGCAGAAGCCTGTAACTCATAATATAAATTGTGTCCCCATTAGGATCTTCCCACTACCCCTCCTGGGCACTAGCTGAAAATACAGTTAAAGCACAGAAAGGAGATGCTGTAACTTTTAAGGAAATAAAAGAAGTTTACCCAAATGGCGCTGTATGTCCTAGCTAGCATTTACTACCAGAATCAAGGGAGCAAACATGGAACTGGATTGTGAGCATGCTTGATCATAACTGGATAGAATATAAGATTAGCAGGAAAGAGCTTATTGTTTTGGGGGCACTCTCCAAAGATATAGGATTTAACATCATGGCAAGGATCCTACAAGATAGTAAAAATTTCCACTGGGATTGTTTCCAGAAGCATGGGAAAAAACATGATCGCCTACTCTAAGGGAGGTTTAAATGACAGAATTGCCGTAACAGATATTGGAGGAAAGGAAGAAAAGACTCAGGGAAGTAGATATACTGTAATGCACATACTATGTATGTAAGGCCAAATAATTCCCAACTGGAAGGTCCAAGGCCATAGGGAATGTGCTGATGAGAGGGGTAGCAGAATCAGTATGTTCTGATGAGAGGGGTACCACAAGGAGGGGTAGCAATTTTTTTTTTAGGAAGATTAGCCCTGAGCTAACTGCCACCAATCCTCCTCCTTTTGCTGAGGAAGACTGGCCCTGAGCTAACATCCACGCCCATCTTCCTCTACGTTTTTATATGTGGGACGCCTGCCACATCATGGCCTGTCAAGCAGTGTCATGTCCACACCCAGGATCCAAACTGGCAAACCCTGGGCTGCTGAAGCAGAATGTGCACACTTAACTGCTGTGGACTGGGCCAGCCCCCAGCAAATCGTTTTTAACAGTAATATAATTTACTACAATAGATATAATCTTTTTCTGTTTTCTGTTAAACAATAGTCTCTTTCTACTTGTATTGACAAGGTACACACAGGAAAAAAACATGATCAAGATCATGACATTTTTGTTTATGCAATAAGAGTGTCATTAGCTTTTATGGATAAAAATTTTAATTTTTACTAAGAATAATAATTTAACAGATGTATTTGCATTTTAAGGTGCTCAAGGTGCTCCATTTGCCTGTTTTGAAGAAGTTAATTCTCTGCGTGATAGATTTGGAAACAGTGGTTTTAAAAATTCACAACCATTACCTTGTGAACAGAAGTATGTATACAGAAATGATTGTTTCATTGAGTCATAAAAATTATATATTTCCAGTCAAGAGATGCTAAATAATAATGGACAGTAAATTGTATGTTAGAATATTTTCAAATAGCAGTGTATGTATTTTCCCTCTATGCAGTTCAGCTTCTGCGTCTTCATTTCTCCCCTTATGTTCTAATAATGAGCCTAAACTGAAAGAAAACTGATGTTTATTTCCAGAAATAGGAATGGGCATAAACTTCCCCCAATTAGAAACTTATGCTTTATATTGAGAATTAAAATTGAGGTGTTTTTTTTCTTTTTTCTTTTTTTTTTTTTTTTTGCTGAGGAAGATTCACTATGAGCTAATATTCATTGCCAATCTTCCTCTATTTTTTTGTGGGTCACTGCCACAGCATGGCCACTGATGAGTGGTGTGGCTCTGCACCCGGGAACTGAACGCAGGCCACCGAAGTGTCATGTGCTGAACTTAACCACTATGCCATGGGGCTGGCCTCTAATATTGAGTTTTTTATTAAGTTGATAAATGATAATAATCCCAAAGAAAGTGCTTTGATTTTTAAGATGTAGGATTGTCAAGAGGAGCAAAGTTTTCCTTTTCATTTTTGTTGTTTGTTTCCAAAACAATGATATGCAAAGCATGGCAGTACCTATCAATAGCTAAATTTGGAGTACTAGAATATTGTTTTACTATAAGCCATAAATAAAAAGATTCATAAAACTGAATAAAGGAAGTGCTTATCCTGTAACAAATGCTTCTTGAATTTCAAAGGGAATATTGAAATTAAAAGAATCGCAAAAATTGTAACAGGTAGGAGGTTGACCAAGATGACAACATAGGAGGCTCCTGAATTCTCATCCTCCCACAGACATACTGAATGTTTAGGTACACATGGGGCAATTATCTCTGAACAAAATCCAGAAAATAGCTGAGCTACTCCTGCACATTAGGTAAATGAGAAAATAACCATACTGAAACAGGTAGATACACACTTTATACCATAAACCCCACCCCCTGGCACAGCACCATACAATTAGGAGGAAACTCCCAGCTTCTCCCTGAGGAGAAAAGAGTTTAGACCCCACATTTAGTGCCCCAATGTTTAAGACATCCACTTGAGGGACAGGATCACAAAACACCTAGTTCTGAAACCCAGTGAGGCTTGCATCCACGAGACCCACAAGACTATAGCAAACAAAGGAATGAGTGTTAATGGGAGTGTAAGCACATGCTGTGGATATCCCCCAGGACTCACTGTAGAAGGAGGAGGCAAAACACCTACCTTTCAGTCTTTCCATGAAAGGGGTCCATCTGCATACTTAGAAAACTGCCACCTGAGGGTCAGGCTTCTAATTTAGCACACATCTGGAGACTGACTGTAACTCTCCCCAGGGACTCAGGAAAGTGGCGGACACCTTCCCCCTCATTTCCTTGTAGTCTACTCTAACTCATCAGTATCTCCCTGCAAGGAACTTGCACACATGTCTGTGCTCCAGCTTTTGCACTGAGGCCCAAGGAACAGGTCCTCAAACCACCTGGCTCTGATAGTCACAGGGACTTCCATTCACATGTCCCACAGGTCTGCAGCAAACACAGAAGGAGCTCTTAAATGGCTATCCCCCTAAAGCTCAGCATATAGGGAACAGACTAAAATACCTATCTCCCAGGCTTTCCCTGAAAGGGATCCATATGCATACTTTAAAAGTTCTTGACGAGGGTCAGCCTTCTAATTTAGAATGCATCTAGGGGCTGGCTTTGATGCTTCCAAGTGACCTGGGAAGCCATCAGCTTTTTCCCCTCACTGTCTCTCCATAGCCTGCTTCAAGCCATCAGTATCTCCTGAAAGGAGCTTATACATGTTTGTACCATAGCTTTTTCAGCTGCTACCCAAGGAACAAGTTCCCAAGCCACCTGGATCTAATAGCTAATGGGACTTCCATTCATTAGTCCTACCAGACTGTAGCAAAAAAGAATTTCTTAACAGACACAGAAGTATCCTTCCATCCGCACCCTGCAGCTATATACCCAGGCCCAGCTCAGAGGAAGCAGGCAAAAATGCCCATCTCCCAGCTGCTGCCTGAGGATTCTGGTTCCAATCAGACAACTTCTAGGGGCTGAATGCAATCCCCCCCTTTGGAACACTGATGGATCTTGGCACACACTCAACTACTGGGAGCAACCAAGAACAAATAAGGCATCTGGGACAATCACAAAGTTTCAGAGGAAACTGGAACTCAGGCCAGGCTGATTGATAAGGTTTGCCTGCTAAATGAGCCCACTCTGTCAAGACTGGGAGAGGTGGCTCTTTTATCTAATGCACAAAAACCAAGACAGAAATCAAGGAAAATTAAGAAATATAGGAATATGTCCCAAACGAAATAAGCTATCTCCAGAAACAGATCTTAATGAAGTGGAGATAAGTGATTTACTTGATAGGGAGATCAAAATAACAGTCATAAAGATGTTTACTGAGGTTAGGCAAGCAATGCACAAACAAATTGAGAATTTCAACTGAGCGATAGAAAATATAGAAAGTTCCAAACAGAAATTACAAAGTATACAAGAATACAATAACTGAACTGAAAAATTCAACAGAGCTGTTCAATAGCAAACTAGCTCAACAGGAAGAAAGGATAATGAATTAGGAGACGGGGCAGTAAAATTCATCCAATCAGAAAGCAAGATACAAAAGATGAAGAGTGAAGACAGTTTAAGGGACTTATGGAACACCATCAAACATAGCAGTATATGCATTATAGGTGTACTAGAATGAGAAGAGAGAGAGAAAAGGTAAGAAAAGTTATTCAAAGAAATAATGCCTGAAAACTTCCCTAACCTAGAGAAAGAAACCGACATCCATATCCAGGAAGCCCAGGGAGAAGCAAATAAGATGAATCCAAAGTCATCCAAACCAAATCACATTAAAATTAAATTGTCAACGGTTAAAGACAAGGAGAGAATCCGAAAAGCAACAAGAGAAAAGCAACTTGTTATGTACAAGAGAACCCCCATAAAAGTATCAGTAGGTTTTTCAGCAGAAACTTTGCAGGCCAGAGGGGAGTGGGATGATATATTCAAAGTGCTGAAAGAGAAAAACTGCCAACCAAGAATACTATACCTAGCAAACTTATCCTTCAAAATTTAAGGACAGATAAAGAGTTTTCCAGACGAGCAAAAGCTGAAGAATTCATCACCATTAGACTTGCCTTATGAAAAATGTTAAAGGGAGTTCTCCAAGCTGAAATGAATGGATGCTAATTAGAAACAGGAAAACATACGAAAGTATAAAACCCACTGCAAATAGTAAAAATATAGTTAAATTCAGAATACTCTAACATTGTGAGGGTGGTGGGAAAATCATTTATAACTCCAGTATGAAGATTAAAAGACAAAAGTATTAAAAATGACTATTAACTACAATAATGTGTTAGTTGATACACAATGTAAAGAATTGTAACTTGTGGCATCAAAAGCATAAATGTGTGAGGGGAGTGTAAAAATGTAGAGCTTTGTGTTCAAAGTTACATTGTTAACTTAATTTAGATTGTGTAAATATAAGATGTTTTATGTAAGCCTCATTGTAAGTGCGAAGCAAAAACTTAACATAGATACAAAAAAGATAAAGAGAATGGAATCAAAGCATGACACTACAGAAAATCATCAAATTTCAAAAGATGATAGCAACAGAGGAAAAGGAACAAAGGAATGACAACCAGCCAAGAAACAATTAACACAATTGCAATATTAAGTCTATACTTATCAAAAATTACTTTAAATGTAAGTGTTCTATATTCTCAAGTCAACAGATATAGAGTGGCTGGATGGATAATAAAACGAGACTCAACTATATGCTGCCTAAAAGAGGCTCATTTCAGCTTTACAACACATGTAAAGTGAGGGAAGGAAAAAGACAGTGCAAATATGTAAATGGGAATCGAAAGCACAGGCAGCTATACTTATATGAGACAAAACAGATTTTAAACCATAGGCTGTAAAGAGAGACAAAGAAGATCATTATATAATGATAATAAGGTCAAATTAAGGAATATAACATGAGTAAATATTTATGTACCAACTTAAGAGCACCAAAGTATATAAAGAAAACATATAAACAGATATGCAAGGAGAAACATACAGCAATAAATAATGATAAGTGACTTTAATTCCCTACTTTCAACAATGGATAGATCATCCAGACAGAAAATCAATAAGAAGACATTGGCCTTAAACTATGAGTTAAGACCAGATGGACTTAACAGACATTTATGAAACATCCCATCCAATAACAACAGAACACATTCTTCTCAAGAGCACATGAAACATTCTCCAGGAGATCATATCGTAGGCCACAAAACAAGTCTTAATAAATTTAAGAAGACCAAAGTCATATCAAGCATCTTTTCAAACCATTATGATATGAAACTAGAAATCAACTACAATAAAATTGGAAAATTTACAAATATTTGGAGATTAATCAATATGCTACCAAACAATCAATGGGTCTTAGAAGAAATAAGAAGAGAAATCAAAAAATATCTTGAAACAAATGAAAATGGATACTATACCAAAATGGATACATACCAAAACTTTTGATTTAGCAAAAATGGTTCTAAGAGGAGAGTTCATAGTGATAAATTCCTATATTAAAAAGAAGAAATATTTCAAATAAACAACCTAATTTACACCTCAAGAACTAGGAAAGAAAGAATAAACTGAGCATAACATTAGTATAAGGAAGGAAATAACATAGAGTGGAAATAAATGAAATTGAGACTAAAAAGACAAAAGAAAAGATCAATGAAACTGAGTTGGTGTTTTGAAAAGAAAAAATTGACAAACTTTTAGCTAAACTTACCAAGAAAAACGAGATGGACTCAAATAGCTATAGTCAGAAATGAAAGAGGAGACATTATAACTTATATCAGAGAGATACAAAGGATCATAAGAAGTAACTATGAAAATTTATATACCAACAAATTGGATAAAGTAGAAGAAATGTATAAATACCTAGAAACATGCAATCTACCAGGACTGAGTCACGAAGAAATAGGAAATCTGAACAGACCAATAACAAATAAGGAGATTGAATGAGTAATCAAAAACCTCTCAACAAACAGAAGTCCAAGACCACATGGCATCACTGGTGAATTCTACCAAATATTTAAAGAAGAATTAATAACAATCTTTCTCAAAATCTTACAAAAATTAGAAGAGGAGAGAACACTTCCAAACTCATTTTACAAGGCTAACATTACCCTAATACCAATGCCAGGTAAGGACATTACAAAAAGACAAATAACAAGCCATCATCCTTGATGAACATAGATGCAAAAATCCTCAACAAAATATTAGCAAACTGAATGCAACAGTACGTTAAAAGGATCATATACCGTGATGAAGTGGTATTTATTACAAGGATGAGGGATGGTTCAACATCTGCAAATCAATCGAAATGAAGGATAAACACCATACACAGAATCTCAATAGGTGCTCAAGAAGCACTTGACAAAATCCAACATCCTTTCACTATAAAAACTCTCAACATATTAGTAGAGAAGTATCTTAGCATAATAAAGGTCATATATGACAAAACACAGCTAACATCATGTTTAATGGTAACAACTGAAAGTTTTCCCTCTAAGAACAAGAGCAAGAAAAGGATGCCTTCTCTTGTCACTTCTATTCAATATAACACTGCAAGACCCAGCCACAGCAATTAGATAAGAAAAAGAAATAAAAGGCATCCAAATCAGAAAGAAAGAAGTAAAACTGTCTTTGTTGCAGATGATATGATCTTATATGTGAAAAACCCTAGAGACTCTACCAAAAACTGTTAGAACTAGTGAAAAAATTCAGTCAAGTTGCAGAATACAATTTCAGTATACAAAAATGAGTAGAATTACTGCACATTAACAATGAACTATTGGAAAGAAAAATTAATAAAACAATCCAACTTACAATAACATCAAAAAGGGACATCTCATCAAGATGGCACTGTGAGCAGACATTGAACTCACCTCCTCCCATGAACACAACCAGGTTACAACAATTTTTGGAAGAATTACCCAGGATTGAAAACTTAAAACTGGATGAAAAGAACCCCCATGACAAGGGACAGTCCTAAGGAAGGCAGAAGAGGCAGAAATTCCTGCTGGAGAAGAAAAAAACCAGGTTTGGGAGCAGCGGACTTCCCAGCTGGCCAGGGGGGGAGCCATCCTAAGGTACTCAGCTCTCCCTGGAGAAGTGAGGTCTGGAGCGGGGGTGATACTGCTATAAGCATCCTTGGGACTCAGCCCAACTGAGACGGGGGTAGGCTTACTGTGTGGCTTTGCTGGCTATTAACTGTAGTGAGGACACCCACAGAAAAGCTATTGCCTGAAAGCCAAAAAGACCTGGGTCTTAAAGGGCCCACACACAAACTTATTCACTGCAGCAACCTAAAATCACCAGAGAGAAGGTTGACAGTCCTTTGGTGAAATGAGACTCACCTGGTGGGCTCTGGGGGCATCTTGGTGAGAGGAGGGACCTCTCCGGAGACTGAGACATTGGCGGGGGCCATTTTTCTGAGCTGGTCCGGGCATGCTGACACGGACCCCAGTGGCAGCCACTGAGGTTCATCTCTTGGCCTGTTAGCCCAGGGGTCTGCCACACCCACTAGAGCACAGATTTAATCCAGTCAAGCCAGGGCAGGCAACCCGCCCTAGGGACTGCCCCCACCTAACAGCAAGCCCTCAGGCTACTTTTCAGCCTGCATTGACTGGGTGCCTTGATCCTCTACAGGCAGCCAAGGGTGTCTGCCTCTGGGGGGGCAGGGCCTGTGTGAGGAGCAGGTGAACTGTGGGGGGCATTTGGGAAGAGGTAGTGTCCTCTGCAGTGTGGCATTGGGGTACACTCCAGGGGGTTGAGAAGAATGCATGGACCAGGACTGTGTTGACAGTGTATGTGGTCCTGTGGGGGGTGAGGCTTAACAGCGGCAGAGGACTTGTGCTTCAAAAATAGCCATAAAAAGGATCACCCCACCTTCCAAAGCCTGAAACAATTGAGTGCCCCCATGCCCAGGGCTACCCCACTAAGCTGCACTCCTAAAAGAACTGACAACAGCCTTGTTGGCCTGAGGCCTATCACAACTGTAAGCCCCTGTGCCTAGCAACCAACTACAACACAGCCTACCAACACAATTAAGAGGACAACTGCAATAAGGGTGTGCTGATAGACTTTGTAACCAACAGAGCTGAGGCTCCCCAAACCAGATTTACAAACAGCTGGCCAAGGAAGGAAAGATCAGACTCCCTGGGTACCTGCAGTGGAAGCAACCCTGCCACAGCAGAAGGACACAAGTAGCCCACAAAGGGGTCACTCCTGGTTCTTATGGACTGGTGAAGAGAGGGAAGCACACTGCTGTGCCTCATAAGGCATCTCATACATAAGGCCACTTCTCCAAGCTCAGGAGACATAGCCGACTCACCCAAAACAAAGAAAATAGCACTGAGAAAGAGGCATAATGAAGAGGCAAAGGAATACTTTCCAAGCAAGGGAACAGGACACAACCCCAGAAAAAGGACTAAATGAAACAGAAACTAGCAACCTACTCGACAAAGAATTCAAACAAAATATCATGAGGATGCTCACAGATATGCGGGGCAGAATGGATGAACACAGTGAGCACATCAGCAAAGAACTGGAAGATATTAAAAAAAATCAGAAATGAAGAATACAATACTCGAAATGAGAAATTCACTAGAGGGACTCAATAGCAGAGTAGAGGAAGCAGAAGAACGGATCAGCGAGCTAGATGAAATACTAGAGGAAATCACCCAAGCAGAACAGAAAAGAGAAAAAAGAATTAGACAGTATGAGAACAGTGCAAGGGAACTCTGGGAAAATATCAAGCATGATAACATTTGGATTATAGGCGTCCCAGGATGAGAAGAGAGAGACAAAGGGGCAGAAAATTTATTTGTGGAAATAATAGATGAAAATTTTCCTAACCTGAGGAAGGAAACAGACATCCAAGTTCAGGAAGCACAGAGAGCTCCAAACAAGAGAAGCCCAAAGAGGCCCACATCAAGACATATTATAATCAAAATGTCCAAAATTAAACACAAAGAGAGAATCCTAAAAGCAGCAAGAGAAAGGCCACAAGTGACATATAAAGGGAAGCCCATCAGGCTGTCAGTGGACTTCTCAGTTGAGACCCTACAGGCGAGAAGAGAATGGCATGACATATTTAAAGTGCTAAAAGGAAAAAACCTACAGCCAAGAATAGTCTATCCATCAAGGTTGTCATTCAGAATGGAAGGAGAGATAAAGAGCTTCCCAGACACGCAAAGATTAAAGGACTTTATCACCAAGAAACCAGTTCTACCAGAAATGCTGAATGGACTTATTTAAGTGGGAAAGCAATGACCACAAATAGAGATAAAAAGAAAACAATTATTAAAAAACACAAAACGACAACAACAAAAAAAAAGGCAGGAAAATCACTTGTAAGGTAAAAATAGAGTAAAGGCAGCAGATCAACTACCTGTGAAAATAATATGAAGAGTAAAAGACACGTACTAAAATCACCATGAAAAAGTAAAAAAGTACAACTTTTAGAAATAGGTCAAGCCTGGGGCTGGCCCCGTGGCCGAGTGGTTAAGTTCGCGCGCTCCGCTGCAGGCGGCCCAGTGTTTCGTTGGTTCGAATCCTGGGCGCGGACATGGCACTGCTCATCAAACCACGCTGAGGCAGCGTCCCACATGCCACAACTAGAACGACCCACAACGAAGAATATACAACTATGTACCGGGGGCTTTGGGGAGAAAAAAAAAAATAAAATCTTTAAAAAAAAAAAGAAATAGGTCAAGCTAAAGAGTCTTTCTACTCAATATAAACTGTTATATGCATGGTATATTAAATAGGATCCTCATGGTAACCACAAATCAGAAACCTATAACAAGCAGGAAAAAAAGTAAGACAAAAGAAATCAAACATATTACTAAAGATAGCCATCAAATCACGAGGGAAGAGAGCAAGAGAAAAAGAAAGGAACAGAGAAGAACCACTAAAACACCCAGAAAAAAAAGTGACAAAATGACAATAAATACATATTTATCTATAGCTACTTTAAATGTCAATGGACTAAATGCTCCAATGAAATGCCATAGGGTGACCAATTGGATAAAAAAACAAGACCTATTTATATGCAGCATACAAGAGACACACTTCAGACCTACAGACACTCACAAACTGAAAGTGAAAGGATGGAAAAAGATATTCCATGCAAATGGCAAAGAAAAGAAAGCGGGGGTAGCAATACTTATATCAGACAAAATAGACTTTAAAGCAAAAACTGTAATAAGAGACAAAGACAGTCACTACATAATGATAAAGGGAACAATCCAACAAGAAGATATAACACTTGTAAATATCTATGCACCCAACATAGGAGCACCTAAATATATAAAGCAATTATTAGCAGACGTAAGAGGAGAAATAGACAGTAACACAATAATAGTAGGGGACTTTAACACTCCAATTACACCAATGGATAGATCATCCAAACAGAAGATCAATATGGAAACACTGGCCTTAAAGGACACATTAGACCAGATGGACTTAGTAGATATATACAGAACACTCCATCCAAAACCCGCAGTATACACATTCTTTTCAAATGCCCATGGAACATTCTCCAGAATTGATCACATATTAGGCCACAAAACAAGTCTCAATAAATGTAAGAAGATCGAAATAATACCATCTATCTTTTCTGACCACAAAGGTATGAAACTGGAAATCAACTAAGAAAGAAAACCAGAAAAGCCACAAAAATGTGGAGACAGAACAAAATGCTACTGAAAATTGATTGGGTCAATGAAGAAATCAAAGAAGAAATAAAAAAATTTCTGGAGACAAATGAAAATGAAAAGACGGCATGCCAAAATCTGAGGGATACAGCAAAAGCTATTCTATGAGGGAAGTTTATAGCAATTCAGGCCTACCTCAACAAAGAAGAAAAATCCCAAATAGAAAACTAAAAGGGCACCTAAAGGTACTGGAAAAAGAACAACAAACCAAGTCCGAAATCAGCAGAAGGAAGGAAATAATAAAAATCAGAACAGAAATCAATGAAGCGGAGACTAAAAAAAAATGGAAAAAATTAATGAAACCAAGGGCTGGTCCTTCAAAAAGATAAACGAAATTGACAAATCCTTAGCCAGACTCACCAAGAAAAAAAGAGAAAAGGCTCAAATAAATAAAATCAGAAATGAAAGAGGAGAGATTACAACAGCCACCTCAGAAATACAAAAGATACTAAGAGAATACTATGAAAAGCTATATGCCAAAATTGGATAATCTAGAAGAAATGGAGAAATTCTTAGAAACATACAAACTTCCAAAACTGGACCAAGAAGATGTAGAAAATTTGAATAGACCGATCACCAGAAAGGAGATCGAATCAGCAATCAACAACCTCCCAAAAAATAAAAGTCCAGGACCAGATGGCTTCCCTGGTGAATTCTACCAAACATTCAAAGAAGACTTCATACCTATCCTTCTCAAACTCTTCCAAAAAATTGAAAGGAGGGGAGGCTTCCTAACTCCTTCTACAAAGCCAACATTATTCTGATGCCAAAACCAGACAAGGACAACACAAAAAAAGAAAATTACAGGCCAATATCACTGATGAACATCAATGCAAAAAGCCTCAACAAAATACTAGCAATTTGAATACAACAATACATTAAAAAGTTCATACATCATGATCAAGTGGGTTTCATTCCAGGAATGCAGGGATGGTTCAACATCCTCAAATCTATCAACGTGATACACCACATTAACAAAATGAAGAATAAAAATCACATGGTCATCTCAATAGATGCAGAGAAAGCATTTGACAAGATACAGCATCCATTTATGATAAAAAATCTAAATAAAATGGGTATAGAAGGAAAATATTGCAACATAGAAAAGGCCATATATGACAAATCCTCAGCAAATATCATTCTCAATGGAGAAAAACTGAAAGCTATCCCTCTAAGAACAGGAACCAGACAAGGATGACCACTGTCACCACTCTTATTTAATGTTGTAATGGAAGTCCTAGCCAGAGCAATCAGGCAAGAAAAAGAAATCAAAGGGATCCAGACTGGAAAAGAAGAAGTGAAACTGTCACTCTTTGCAGATGACATGATTTTATATCTAGAAAACCCTAAAGACTCCACTAAAAGACTTTTAGAAATAATAAACGAATACAGTCAAGTTGCAGGATACAAAATCAATGTACAAAAATCGGTTGCGTTTCTATACACTAACAACGAAGTAGCAGAAAGAGAAATTAAGAATACAATCCCGTTTACAATTGCAACAAAAAGAAAAAAATACCTAGGAATAAACTTAATCAAAGAGGTGAAAGATCTGTACACCAAAAACTATAAAACATTGTTGAAAGAAATGGAAAGATATTCCGTGTTCTTGGATTGGAAGAGTTAACATCGTTAGAATGTCCATACTTCCTAAAGCAATCTATAGATTCAACGCAATCTCTATCAAAGTTCCAACAACATTTTTTACAGAAATAGACCAAAGAATCCTAAAATTTATATGGAACAACAAAAGACCCCAAATAGGCCAAGGATTCCTGAGAAAAAAGAACAAAGCTGGAGGTATCACACTCCCTGATTTCAAATTATGCTACAAAGCCATAGTAACCAAAACAGCATGGTACTGGCAGAAAAACAGACACACAGATCAATGGAACAGAATTGAGAACCCAGAAGTAAACCCACAAGTATATGGACAGCTAATATTTGACAAGGGAGCCAAGAGTATACGATGGAGAAAGGAGAGTCTCTTCAATAAATGGTGTTGGGAAAACCAGACAGGCACATGCAAAAGAGTGAAAGTAGACCATTCCCTTACACCATGCACAAAAATCAACTCAAAATGGACTAAAGACTTGAATGTAAGACCCGAAACCATGAGACTTCTAGAAGAAAACACAGGCAGTATGCTCTATGACATCGGTCTGAGCAGCATATTTTCAAGTCTCTTGTCTGACCAGGCAAGGGAAACAAAAGGAAAAATGAACAAATGGGACTACATCAAACTAAAAGCTTCTGCACAGCAAAGGAAACCATCAACAAAATGAAAAGACATCCTAACAATTGGGAGAAGATATTTGCAAATCATATATCAGATAAAGGGTTAATATCCAAAATATACAAAGAACTAACAGCTCAACAACAAAAAAACCAACAATCCAACTAGAAAATGGGCAAAAGATCTGAACAGAGATTTCTCCAAAGAAGATATACAGATGGCCAACAGGCATATGAAAAGATGCTCGACATCATTAGCTATAAAGGAAATGCAAATCAAAACGACAATGAGGTATCACCTCACTCCGGTCAGAATGGCTATAATTAACAAGACAGGAAACAGCAAATGTTGGAGAGGATGTGGAGAGAAGGGAACCGTTGTTCATTGCTGGTGGCAGTGCAAACTGGTGCAGCCACTATGGAAAGCAGTATGGAGTATCCTCAGAAAATTAAGGATAGATCTACCATATGATCCCACTAGTCCACTGCTGTGTATTTGTCCAAAGAACTTGAAAACAAAAGGCATAAAGATACTTGCACCCCTATGTTCATTGCAGCATTATACACAATAGCCAAGACATGGAAACAACCTAGCTGCCCATCAAGGGATGAATGGATAAAGAAGATCTGGTATTTATACATGATGAACTACTACTCAGCCATAAGAAAAGACGAAATCCAGCCATTTGTGACAACATGGATGGACCTTGAGGGTATTATGCTGAGTGAAATAAGTCAGAGGGAGGAAGTCAAATACCATATGATCTCACTCATAAGTAGAAGATAAAACGACAAAAAAAAAAAACCACATAGCATTGGAGATTGGATTGGTGGTTACCATTGGGGAAGGGGGAAGGGGGGAGTGCAAAAAGGGTGATTAGGTTTACATGTGAGGGGATGGACTATAATTAGTTTTCGGGTGGTGAACGTGATGTAATGTACACAGAATTCGAAATATGATGTACATCCAAAAAATTAAAAAGAAATAAAAGACAGACAATAAAAAAATAATAACATCAAAAAGAATAAAATGCTTAGGAATAAATTTAAACAAGGAAGTGAAAGATGTATACACTGAAAACTATAAGATATTGATAAAAGATATTGAAGAAAAACACAAATAAATGTAAAAATATTCTCTGCTAATGGATTGGAAGAATTAATATTGTTAAAATGTTCATACTATACAAAGCTATATACAGATTCAATGCAATCCCTATCAAAATTCCAATGGCATTTTTCACAGAAATAGAAAAACTATTCTAAAATTGTATGGAGCCATAAAAGACCCAGAATAGCCAAAGCAATACTGAGAAAGAAGAACAAGCTGGAGACATCACACTTCCTGATTTCAAACTATATCACAAAACTGTACTAACCAAAAGAGTATAATATTGGTATAAAAACAGAAACATATCAATGGAATAGAATAGACTATCTAGAAACAAACCCATGCATACATGGTGAATTAATTTTTGACAAAGAGCTAACATTATCCAATGGGGAAAGGATAGTCTCCTCAATAAATGGTGTCAAGGAAACTGGATTGCTACAGGAAAAAAATAAAACGTGGCCTCTATTTTGTACCATATACATATAAACTCAAAATGGAAAAGTGACTTGAATGTAAGAAATGAAACTGTAAAACTCCTAGGAGAAAATATAGGGAATAAACTCCTTGACATTGGTCTTGGAAATGATTTTGGGGGTTGGCACAAAAAGCAAAGGAAAGAAACAGACACATAGGAATACAACAAACTAAAAAGCTTCTGCTCAGCAAAGGAAACCATCCACAAACTGAAAAGGCAACCTATGGAATGGGAGAAAATATTTGCAAACCACGGATTTGATAAGGGGTTAACATCCAAAATACACAGTGGAGTCTTACAACTCAATAGCAAACAAATAACCTTTTAAAAATGGACAAGGGACCTGAATAAACATTTTCCTAAAGAAGATATGCAAATGGCCAACAAGTATGTGAAAAGATGTGCAACATTACTAATCATCACGGAAATGCAAATCAAAACCAAAACAAGCTATTACCTCACCTGTTAAGATAGCTATTGTCAAAAAGACAATAGATATCAAAGTCTGGTGAGGATGTGGAGGAAAGAGAACCATTGTACACTCTTTGTGTGAGTATAAACTGGCACAGCTGCTATAGATAACAATATGGAGTTTCGTCAGGAAGTTAAAAATAGAACTACCATATGATCCACCAATCCTATTTCTAGCTATATATCCAAGGGAAATAAAATCAGTATCTTGAAGAGATTTCATTGCAGCATTATTCATAATAGCCAAGGTATGGAAACAATCTAAGTGTCTATCAGCGAATGAATGGATCAAGAAAATGTGGCATATATGTAACGGAATATTATTCAGCTTTAAAAAAGAAGGCAGTTCTGTCATTTGTGACAACACGATGAACCTGGGGGACAGCATGCTGAATGAAATAAGCTAGACAGAAAAAGAAAAATACTGAAATGTATCACTTATATGTGGAATCTAAAGCAAAAAAATAAAAAGTCAAACTCATAGAAATGGAGAGTAGAAAAGTGGTTGCCAGTGGGAAATGTGGAGAGGTTGGTAAAAGGATACAGACTTTTAGTTATGAGATACATAAGGTCTGAAGATCTAATGTATAATATGGTGACTATACTTGATAACACTGTATTGGATAACCGAAATTTACTAAAAGAGTAGAACTTAAATGTTTTCACAAACAGAAAAAGATAAATATGTGAAATGATGAATGTGTTAACTTGATGGGGAGATTCTTTCACAATATATATGTATATCAAATCATCATTTTATATTTTAAATATCTTACAATTTTATTTGTCAATTATATTTCAATAAATGTGGAAAAAATAGTAGCAGATAAGTAAGTTCTGTATACAACCTAGTTCTATAGCTAAAAATACGGTGTTGTATACTTAAAATTTGCTAGGAGGGTAGATCTTGTGTTGTGTTCTTACCGCAATAATAATAATAACAATGATGATGATGATGATGATAATAATAATAACAATACAAGGGGCAGGAGGAAAGTTTGAGAAGTGATGGATATGTTTATGTCCTTGATGATGTTGATGGTTTCACCGGTGTGTACTTATCCCCACATTCAGCAAGTTGTATACATTAAATATGAACAGCTTTTCAGTTGTTGATTATACCCTAAAGTCGTTTAAAAAATTGTAACAGAGCCAAATTCAAGAACCAAGGGAGTGGGAAGAGAATGTGAAAACACCCAGATAAGGTCAAGTGATCCAGAGAGATGCAGGACTTTCTTTAATTTCTGAGACATAGTCAGAAAAAATTGCAAAGTTAAAAAACAGCTTGGATCCTTTATGGAGATTATAAATGGCTGAAGAAGGTGTTGGGTAGGATTAAGACAGTATCCTCCACCACATGCCTTTACACATGAGTTTATTATGGATTAAGTATGACATGTAAAGAATGCAGAATTTTCCACATACCTCAACACGGGAAGACTAATGGATTGAAATAGGTCTAAAATCACAAAGTGAATGCATATGAGGGGAGATCTCATGAGGAGAACCTTATAATCATTAAAAGACAAAGTATAATCTGCTACACCTTGTTAGAACCAATATAGAGCACCAGTGATCAGGCAGACTGAGTTATGCTAAGGGGATGCCAACAAAGGCAGGAGACGGTGGTAAACCAGCCACACTTAATCTCTCTCCCTGATGGCCAGAGGCACGTCTGCTGCCCTTGGTCTAAGATTATCCACGGGAGAAGGAAAAGGAAAGGTGGAAGGAACCATGAAAGTCAGCAACTGTGACTTATCTGAACTTCATCTGAGATAATAAGAGTACATGAATTTTCTTGAAATAAAATCACTAGATGAGACTAGAATTCTATAGCACAATTCATTTGCTGTAAGCAGACTGTGGTCCCTTTTCAGAAAAGAAAAATCACTTCTAAGAATTCAGCCACATGTGAAAATTTTGAGAGAATAGACTTTGGAGGAAGAGTTTGTACTCTGTAGCCAGATTGGAAAGACACTTACCATGCAAAGCTGTTTTAAGATGTATTCTATAGAAAGAGAGTGGAGCCACAGTCGAAAGAAACATCTAGATCTGAGAAACTAGAAAAAATAGACTGGAGGGGAGAAAACTTGGAAAGCGATTTAGGTTTTGGCTCCAAACCTCATTTCACTGTTCACTTCTTGATGCCATCAAGCTAATCCCTGTGATATTAAAAGAGCCAAAAATGGTCTTCTAGGATAACTAGATGAAATTTCCTAAGGGGAGACTTTTGGAGAAATAGTAATGACATGCTAAACAGACATATACTCAATAGCTAAGAATGGTTGTTTCTATTGAGGATTAGAGTTGATACATTTGAGTGATTCCAAGAGAAAGAGGTGACATAGATTATTTTCCAGGTCATTGTTTAAGAATATTGTAAGCCTTTTAGAGAAAAGCTGATATTCTACCCAATGATAGATTATAAATGGCTAAACAAACTGTTTATGGGATAATCTTTGTTATACTTGTGGCATAAGGGGGATCTAAAAGTTCCCTAATCTCTGGAAGTATTAGCTTATTGGAAGAATCTTGGGATCAAAATAAAAGAGTCATTTTGCCAAATGCCAAAATACACTACAGAGGTGTACTGACTAGAGACCATGGCAGGGACCATGGGCATAATCAGAAGGGGCTCAAAAGATGCACCAAGAGTAAATAAATGCAATCAGCTACTGTCAGAAAATGTTGGGTAATGAATGATCAGACTGGCTAAGCTATATCAAAGTGGGAGCAGGTGGTGAATTTTCCCAAAGAATGTGATAAAATATGATGAGTCTTCTAAGACAACTGGAGACTAGACAACAAAGCTGAGTTCTGGAATAGGAAATGAAGTCATGTCTGGACATTTGAGTTCAGTGTGTAGTTTTCAATTCTGCTATAGTGCCAATTAATTAAATTGCATTCAGTTGCTGCAAAACTATAAAATAGTGTTATGTTGGCATTTATTCTGGTTTTATACCATCAATTGAACATTCATGTTACCACCCATGTAATATAATAATTATTTGAAACTTGCTATCATTGAAACACAAGATGATAAGGGATTTTCTGCTTTCCATTTCCAGGGATGTTCTCTGTGGAAAATTAGCTTGTGTTTGGCCAGATAAGAATACATATAAAAGTGCTGTTCAGTCTGCAGTTTATTCATATATACCAGGGCATGTATGCATATCCGTAGCTACTGGGTCTTCAGTGAGATCAGATGGAAGAGATTATGTCTATGTGGCTGATGGCACTGTGTGTGGTGCACAAATGGTAACAAAACTTTCATTTATATTTAGCTGTATTAAATTATGTAATTATTAGATATCATATTCCATGATGACTATCACAATTGTACTGAATGGATTTGAGCCTGGTGCTGCCACTTATTTGCCTTACAATGTTGAAAGTTAATTAAACTAAGCCTCACTTATCCAATAGCATTGCTTTTTGGATTAACCTGTTATCAGTTCTTGTGTGAGAAGATATGTATGCGTTTTAAGCACTGACAGGTGATTTTTTTAGATTTTTGAATTCTAACAGCTTTAAATCATAAAATTCTAGTTTTGACTTTTCAATTTTCCCTGCTTGACAAAGAAACATAATTGAGCCTTTATATTTCTTAAGTCATCTGTTTATGTATATAATCAAAATATAAGTGTGAGAAGTTTGTAAGAACCATACATGAAATCTGTACTAAGAAAGCAGTGATGTACAAGCCTGTGTACGTATGCATATTTGCATACATATGAGCATTTATACTCATGTAGCCCTAAAATAATGGGAGAACAAAAATGGTTCAGGGGTTGAGTTAGTTGATCTGGAAGTATGAGTGCACACATTTAAGAAAATATAAGGCATCTGAGATCAGATGTTTTGCATGTAAATGGCACTCAGCACTTACTTGCTGAATTAGAAATAAAAAAGAACCTTGAAATGGTGAATCAATTAGCTGATTCATATACCTGGGATCTGCAATTCTATTCCCTTGGGAAACTTTCTTGTGGTGGTTGGCAGGTTCTAAAATGGTTTCAATGTTCCCACTTCCTGGTATTCACTTCCTTGTGTAATCCCCTTCCTTTGTGAGTGGGCTGGATAAAGTGACTTTCTTGTAACGAATAGAATATGGCAAGAGTTATGGGATGTCACTTATAAGATTAGATTTAAAAAGAGAGAACTCTTAAACAAAAAGTAGCCATAACCTGATAATTTTGAAAATTCTCAGCTTCATCACACAGAAAAAGATGCTAAAAAATTAAGAAATGGATTCAAGAAAAGTCAGGAAAATGTGTACAGATAAAGCCAGGAGTGAAACTGCACAAATGTTAACTAAGGGCTCAAAAACATCAAAGGATCACTGTGTTATTCAGTTATGCAAATGTCCCCCTTAGAGATTAAGGGCATGCATCACAGATCCCCTAAAGAAAAAATTAAAAAATGAAGCCTCTAAAAAGCTTTAGGGCTTTGTCTTTCAGCCATCCCAGCAAAAGTCCAAAGTAGAGAAAAGCTTATTTTGAAGAGATTTGTAAATGTGTCTTTTGTATAATGGAATGAACTCCGATGAGATTCATAGGAGGTCCACACAGTTTTTGAGAAATATCAGCAGACACCCTACCAGCAAGGATGACAGAGACAAAGAATATAAAGTGTAAAGAGGCTATTGAACTCCCCAAATTCTCCTGGGAGGAAGCAGGTTGAAGCAATTGCTCAGCTGTTAGCACATGCTACCTTTTGTAAAGAAGGAAAAAATACTGAGGGTAAAACAAGAGCTGAAAGGGCAGAATCAAGAGCCAAGAATGATTATTCACATGCCTCAAAACCTAACCAAGGAACTCCCAAAGTTTGTCCTGCTGGATTTCAGAATTGCTATGGACCAATGATTCCTTTTATGTGCCATCTTCCTGCCATTTTGAATAGGAATGTCTATGCCTGTCCTACTATGGTATTTTGGTGATGTTGGGGACAGATAACTTAATTTGCCAGTTTCACAGACCTACAGATGAAGGAACTGTACTAAGAAATAGATCCAGGGGCCTAATTCACAGCTGGAGCTAAGTTATATGAAGCAATAGGCTTTGAACAGATGTTATAATTGGATGAGACTTGAAGACCTTGAGGATGAATGTAGTTTGCATACATAACATTAGAAGACAGAGGATGGACTGTGATAATCTGCTTTTAAAATATACCTCAATGATCTCACCTTTTCTTATTCACTCCCCTCTAAAAATACATCCTCCTACATGCTGTTCTGGGAGGGATGGATCTAGTGACTTGCTTCTCAAAAGTAGAGTAGGGCAAAAGTGACAGAATGTCACCTCTGACATCAGGTTATAAAAGATGGTATCTTCCCATTTCCTTGCACTCTCTCTCACCCTTTCACATTTTTGGATTGCTTGCTTTGATGAAACAAACTGTCATGTAAGAGAGAAATACAAGGGAAGGAACTCAGTATAGCTTCCAGCCAACAGCCCTTGAAAGTGAGGACATTAACCCAACAACCCAACAACAACCACGTGACAAGTTTGGAAGGAGATCTGCCTGATTTCACCTTCAGCTGAAACTGGCTGACACTCTAATAGCAACCTTTTGAGAATCCTGAAGCAAACGACCAACCTATGCTATGACCAGAATTCCTGGCTCACTGAAACTGAGATAATAAATACATGTTGTTTCATTTCCCTAACACAAATGCCTACGAGTACAATTTGTGCTTCACATGATAAGTACATTTAGTTTTGTAATAAACCGCTATAATCTTTGCCAGAATGGCTGTACCATTTTACATTTCTACCAGCAACAGGGGAGGGATCAAGTTTCTCCATATCCTCACCAGTATTTGGGGCTATCACTATTTTTGCTTTCTGCTATTTTGATATGTATGTACTGATATTGGTGCTTTTAATTTGCATTTGTCTAATGGTTAATTATATTCAAAATCTTTTCAAGTGCTTGTATACTATCAATATATCCTCCTCAGTGAAATGCTTACTCACATCTTTTGCAAATTTTCTAATAGGTGCCTTTTATTCAATGCTGACTTTTAATTTTTATATATCCTACACTCAAGGTTGCAAATAGTTTTCTCCTATTCTGTAGCTTGTGTTTTCATCTTCTTCACAGAGTTTCACAGAGCAAAAGCTCTTAAATTTTTCTAGCGTCCAGTACAGCATCTTTTCCTCTTATAGATCATACTTTTGGTGTCAAGTTTAATAACTCTTCATGTGGCCCTAAGTCATGGAGATATTATCCCATGTTTTAATTTTTTTTTCTAAAAATGTATAATATTGTGTTTTACATTTAAGTCTTTATTCCATTTTAACTTAACTCTTTTATAAGGTGTGAGGCTTAAGTTGAGGTTCCTTTTTTTGTACCTTTGTCAAAAATAAATTAGGTATGTTTTTGTGGGCATATTTTTAGATCGTCTACTCTGTTAAATAGATTTACATGTCTATCCATCCACTGATACCATATTTTCTTGATTACTTCACAATGTAGTAACCCTTAATAGCAGGCAGAGTGATTCTTCCCATTGAATTTTCCTTTTTCAAAATTGTTTTAGCTATTCTAGGTATCTTTTTATATAAATTTTAGAGTAAACTTGTGTATGACTACAAAAAGACTTTTCTGGAATTTTAATAAGGATTATGTTAAAAGTATAGTTCAATTTGGAAAGAACTGATATCTTTACTATATTGAATCTTCCAATCCTTGGATATGGTAAGCTTCTTCAATTATTTAGGTAGTCATTGATTTTTTATGAGCATTTTATAATTTTCAGGATATAGATCCCATACATCTTTTGTTAGATTTATATCTAAGTATTTTATTCACTTTGGAGTAGGTATAACGGTGTTGTGTTTTTATTTTCACCTTTTCACATGTTTGTTGTTAGTATACAGAAAGGTGATTTTTGTGAGTTGAACTTGTGTCTGAAAGCTTGCTGAACTTTTATTAGTTCTAGAGCTTTTTTGTAGATTTCTTAGGATTTTGGATGCTTACAATCATATCATATTTTTTTTCTTTATAGTCTATATGTTTTTTATTTGTTTTCCTTTCCTTATTGAACTGGCTAGAATTTCACATATTATGTTGAATAAGAGTTGTGAGAATGGACACCCTTGCCATCTTCCTGATCTTAGGGGAAAGCATTCAGTCATCCACCATCAAATATTATGTTAGCTGTATGTTTTCAAGATGATCCTTAGCCAGTTAAGGAAGTTGTTTTCTATTCCTTGTTTGCTGAGTTGTTTGTTTTTGTTTTTTTTTTATCATGAATAGGTGTTGAATTTTATCAGATGCTTTTGCTATGTCTATTGATATGACCATGCAATGTTTTCTTTGGAATTATAGTTCTATTTTATCCAAATCATCTAAAAACCAATATGTGGGAGTTCACTGATGGCATTTGAGTTGTCTAGATTTATAAGAAAAACTAGAGTTTCTGAAGATAGTAAATTTTCCCTTAGTCCATGTTATCTAATGTAGCCTGATAGCGATTTGGAAGCACAAGTGATTAAATTTTGGAGAATTTTGGAAAATTGTTCAAAATTGCCAGAGACTTTCATCATAACAATCTAGGATACTTAAAAGTGCTCAGCACCTCTGTTATTCCGAGATTCCACTGATGACTGGGTCTCATTTTTAACTAAGCTGGATGAGAAATGTTACAGTGGTAACGATGTGTGTTATATTATTGTAGGAAAATTATATTTGGATGTGTGAAATATATTGATATTTTGGTTAAAGTATTATTTTTCACTTCTCAAATGGCTAGTGCTTATTTTCTTTGTTGTTAAATGACTACAATTTCTCCCATACAAATAAGAGCATTGATTATTTAAGGAAAATATTTTCAGACTCTCAATATTTTTGATTCATATTTTCCTCTTAAAAATGCATAAAAATCATAACTCTGTGCAAACAAATTTCTTTGTAAAACTACGAGTTATTGTACATCATTTGTGGTGTATTATTTGATTAAAAGTATTCTTCCATAACTCTGCTTGACACACATAGTGAGCCAGCAGTATAAGGGCAGTGTGCTGAAATGCAGCAAAGAGTGGCTTTATCACAGGATGTGGAAGATACTGATTTCTTTTTTAAAAAATTGAGATTCTTATTTTTTAATAGAAGTATTTCTTATCCAACTAGCCTTCCAAAGTGGATTGCAGGAATCCAGGATATGAAGTCTAGCATGTTCAATTACAATATTTGTATACAGTGTAATATAAAGTTAAGGTATTATTGAAATGCCTTTGTTGTCTCTTGTGTCTGTATATGGAAAATTCTTGTGCTACTCAGAATATGACAATAAAATATCACAAATATTGAGAACATTTCTATACAATATTAATGAGAAGTTGGTGGTGTCATTAAAGTGTCATATATGGTATGTTTTTTATGTTTCCAAAATTATTTATGATACATTATTTGTTCTCATTGTGTTTTTAATTTTTTTTCATTTTTCCATTAAAAAAAATTTTTTATTGCAGTAACATTGGATTATAACATGATATAGTTTTCAGATGTACATCGTAATATATTTGGAATTCTGTGTAGATTGCATCGTGTTCACCACCCAAAAACTACTTATAGTCCATCAATACACATCTGAGCCTGATCACCCCTTTTACCCTCTCCCCTCCCCACTTCCCTTATGGTAACTGCCAAACCAATCTGTGTTGCCATGTGTTTGTTTGTCGTTGTTTTTATCTTCTACTTATGAGTGAGATCATACAGTATTTGACTTTCTCCCATGACTTATTTCACTTAGCATAATACCCTCAAGGTCCATCCATGTTTTCACAAATGGCTGGATTTCAGCATTTCTTATGGTTGAGTAGTATTCTGTTATGTATATATACCACATCTTCTTTATCCATTCACTTCATGGGCACCTAGGTTGCTTTCAAGTCTTTGCTATTGTGAATAATACTTCAATGAACATAGGGGTGCATGTATCTTTAGGCATTTGTGTTTTCAGGTTCTTTGGATAAATACCCAGGAGTGGAAGGTTGGATTATATGGTAGACCTATTCTTAATTTTCTGAGGATACTCCATACTGCTTTCCATAGTGACTACACCAGTTTGCACTCCCACCAGCAGTGTACAACAATTCCCTTCTGTTCACATCGTCTCCAACTCTTGTTGGTTCCTGTCTTATTGATCATAGCCATTCTGACTGGAGTGAGGTGATACCTCATTGTAGTTTTGATTTGCATTTCCCTGAGAGCTAATGATGTTGAACATCTTTTCATATGCCTGTTGGCCATCCATATATCTTCTTTGGAAAAATCTCTGTTCAGATCTTTTGCCCATTTTTTAATTGGGTTGTTGTTTTTATGTTGTAGAGATGTATGAGATTTTTGTACATTTTGGATATTAACCCCTTATCTGCTATATGGTTTGCAAATATTTTCTCCCAATTGTTAGGATGTCTTTTCATTTTCTTGATGGTTTCCTTTGCTGTGCAGAAGCTGTTTTGTTTGATGTTGCCCCATTTGTTCATTTTTTCTTTTGTTTCCCTTGCCTGGTCAGACATGGTACTTGAAAATATGCCGCTAAGACCAATGTTAAACAGCATACTGCCTATGTTTTCTCATAGAAGTTTCATGGTTTCAGATCTTACATTCAAGTCTTTAATCCATTTTGAGTTGATTTCTGTGCATGGTGTTAAGATAATGGTCTACTGTCATCCTTTTGCATGTGGCTGTCTTGTTTTCCCAACACCATTTATTGAAGAGACTCTCCTTTCTCCATCATATGCTCTTGGGTCCCTTGTCAAATATTAGCTGTCCCTAAAAGTGTGGGTTTATTTCTGGGCTCTCGATTCTGTTCCATTGATCTGTGTGTCTGTTTTTGTGCCAGTACCATGCTGTTTTGTTTACTATGGCTTTGTAATATATTTTGAAATCAGGGAATGTCCTACCTCTGGCTTTGTTCTTTTTTCTCAGAAATCCTTTGGCTATTCGGGGTCTTGTGTTTTTCCATATAAATTTTAGGATTCTTTGTTCTATTTCTGTGAAAAATTTTTTTGCAATTTGATAGAGATTGCATCAAATCTATAGATTGCTTTAGGAAGTATGGACATTTTAATGATGTTAATTATTCCAGTCCCAGAGCACAGAATATCTTTCCATTTCTTTGCATCTTCTCTAATTTCTGTCAACAATGTTTTATAATTTTTAGTGTAGAGATCTTTCACCTCTTTGGTTAGCTTATTCCTATGTATTTTATATTTTTTGTGGCAATTTTAAATGAGAGTGTATTCTTAATTTTCCTTTCTGCTACTTCGTGGTTCATGTATAGAAAATGCAACCTTTTTTGTATCTTGGTTTTATATCCTGCGACTTGAATATATTCGTTTATTATTTCTAAAAGTTTTTTAGTGGATTCGTTAGAGTTTTCTATACATAAAATCATGTGGTCTAGAAAGAGTGTCAGTTTCAATTCTTTTCCAATTTGGATCCCTTTTATTTCTTTTTCTTGCATGATTGATCTCAATAGAACTTCCAATACTATGATAAATAAGAGTGGTGAAAGTGTACATCCTTGTCTGATTCCTGTTCTTAGAGGGATAGCTTTCAGTTTTTCTCCATTGAGAATATTTGTTGTGGGTTGTCATATATGGCCTGTATTCTGTTGAGGTATTTTCCTTCTATACCCGTTTTATTTAGAGTTTTTATCATAAATGGATGCTGTATCTTGTCAAATGCTTTCTCTGCATCTATAGATATGATCATGTGATTTTTATTCTTCATTTTGTTAATGTGGTGTATCATGTTGATAGACTTGTGGATGTTGAACCATCCCTGCATCCCTGGAATGAATCCCACCCAATCATGGTCTATGATCTTTTGAATGTATTGTTGTATTCTTCGATGTGCTAGGATTTTGTTGGGGATTTTTGCATCAGTGTTCATCAGTGATATTGGCCTGTAATTTTCTTTTTTTGTGTTGTCCTTGTCTGGTTTTTTTTTTTTTTTTTTTACCAGAATAATGTTGGCTTTGTTGAATGAGTTAGGAAGCCTCCCCTCCTCTTCAATTTTTTGGAAGAGTTTGAGAAGGATAGGTATTAAGTCTTCTTTGAATGTTTGGCAGAATTCACCAGGGAAGCCATCTGGTCCTGGACTTTTATTTTTTGAGAAGTTTTGATTGCTGTTTCGATCACTTTACTGGCAATTGGTCTCTTCAAATTCTCTACTTCTGCTTGGTCCAGTTTTGGAAGATAGTATGTTTCCAAGAATTTATCCATTTCTTCTAGATTATCCAATTTGTTGGCATGTGGCTTTTGCTAGTATTCTCTCATTATCTTTTGTATTTCTGAGGTGTCCATTGCAATTTCTCCTCTTTCATTTCTGATTTTATTTATTTGAGCCTTCTCTCTTATTTTCCTGGGGAGTCCAGCTAAGGGTTTGTCAACTTTGTTTATCTTTTCAAAGAACCATCTCTTAGTTTCATTAATTTTTTCTATTGTTTTTTAGTCTCTATTTCCTTTATTTCTGCTCTGATATTTAATATTTTATTCCTTCTGCTGATTTGGGGCTTTGTTTGTTCTTCTTTGTCCTGTTCCTTTAGATGTGCTGTTAGATTGTTTATTTGGGATTTTTCTTCTTTGTTGAGGTAGGCCTGAATTGCTATAAACTTCCTTCTTAGAACCACTTTTGCTGTATCCCCACAGATTTTGACATATTGTATTTTCATTTTCATTTGTCTCCAGGAATTTTTTTATTTCTGCTTTGATTTCTTCATTGACCCAATCACTGTTCAGTAGCATTTTGTTCAATCTCCACATTTTTGTGGCTTTTCTTCTTGTAATTGATTTCTAATTTCATACCTTTGTGGTCAGAAAAGATGCATGATATTATTTCAATCTTCTTAAATTTATTGAGACTTGTTTTGTGGCCTAATATGTGATCAATCCTGGAGAATGTTCCATGTGCATTTGAAAAGAATGTGTATTCTGTGGTTTTTGGATGGAATGTTCTATATATATGTTCAAAGTGCATTTAGTTAAATGTGTCCTTTAAGGCCAGTGTTTCCATATTGATCTTCTGTTTGGATGATCTATCCATTGGTGTAATTGGAGTGTTAAAGTCCCGTACTCTTACTGTGTTACTGTCTGTTTCCTCTTTTATGTCCGTTAATAATTGATTTATATATTTATGTGCTTCTATGTTGAGTGCTTAGATATTTACAAGTGTTATGTTTTCTTATTGGATTGTTCCCTTTATCATTATGTAGTGCTGTCTTTGTCTTTTATTACATTTTTTGTTTTAAAGTCTATTTTGTCTGATATAAGTATTGCTATCCCCACTTTCTTTTCTTTGCCATTTGCATAGAATATATTTTTCCATCCTTTCACTTTCAGTTTATGAGTGTCTTTAGGTCTGAAGTGTGTCTCTTGTATGCAGCATATATATGGGTCTTGTTTTTTATCCAATTGGCCACCCTATGACTTTTGATTGGAGCATTTAGTCCATTGACCTTTAGAGTAGCTATTGATAAAAATGCATTTATTGCTATTTTGTTACTTTTTTTCTGGATGTTTTAGTAGTTCTTGTCTGTTCCTTTCTTTTTCTTTTGCACTCTTCTCTTGTGGTTTGATTCTTTCTTTAGTAATATGTTTGATTTCTTTTGTCTTACTTATTATAGGTTTCTGGTTTGTGATTACCATGAGGATCCTATATAATATTCTATATATATAGCAATCTATATTAAGTTGATTGACTCTTTAGTTTGACCTCTTTCTAAAAGCTCTACTTTTTCACTCCCTCCTCTCACATTTTGTGTTTTCGAAATCATATCTAATCTCTTGTTTTGTGTGTGTCTATCCATTACCCTCTTTCTTTGAAATAGGTAATTTTAGTTCATTTTCTTTTAACCTTCATGTTGTCTTCACAGGTGTTTGATCTGCTACATTTACTATATTTTTACCTTTACCAGTGATTTTATTACCTGTTTTTTTTGGGGGGGGGTCTTTTTTGATATTTTTTTATCCCTATATGTGGTCATCGCTTTCCCACTTAAATAAGTCCCTTTAGCATTTCTTTTAGAACTAGTTTCTTGGTGATAAAGTCCTTTAATTTTTGCTTGTCTGGGAAGCTCTTTATCTCTCCTTCCTTTCTGAATGACAACCTTGCTGGATAGAGTATTCTTAGCTATAGATTTTTTCCTTTCAGCACTTTACATATGTCATGCCATTCTCTTCTCACTTGTAGAGTCTCAGCTGAGAAGTCTGCTGATAGCATTATGGGCTTTCTTTTGTATGTCACTTGTTGCCTTTCTCTTGCTGCTTTTAGGATTCTCTCTCTTTAATTTTGGACATTTTGATTACAATATGTCTTGGTGTGGGCCTCTTTGGGTGTATCTTGTTTGGAGCTCTCTGTCTTTCCTGTACTTGAATGTCTGTTTCCTTCCTTAGGTTAGGAAAACTTTCAGCTATGATTTCTTTAAATAGATTTTGTGCCCCTTTCTCTCTCTCTTTTCCTTCTGCAACACCTATAATACAAATGTTAGTGTGCTTGATATTGTCCCAGAGTTCCCTTAGACTGTTCTCATTCTATTTTTTTTCTTTTATCTGTTCAGCTTGGGTGATTTCCTCTAGTCTTTCTTCTAGCTCGCTGATCCGTTCTATATCACCTACTTTGCTATTGAGTCCCTCAAGTCAATTATTTATTTCCTATATTGTATTGTTCATTTATGATCTGTTCTTCTTGATATTTTCCAGTTCTTTGTTGATGAGCTCACTGTGTTCATCCATTCTTCTCCCTATATCTGTCAGCATCCTTATGAGTTTTTGTTTGAACTCTTTGTCAGGTAGGTGGCTTATTTCTCTTTCATTTAGTCCTTTTTCTAGGGTTTTGTCTTGTTCCTTAGTTTGGAATGCATTCCTTTGTCTCCTCATTATGCCTCCTCTTCTGTGCTTATAACTATGTATTAGGTGAGTCGGCTGTGTCTTCTCATCTTGGGGAAGTGGCCTTATGTAATAGATACCTTTTGAGGCCCAGCAGTGTGCTTCCCTCTCATCACCAGTCCAAATGATCCAGGAGTGAACCCTTTGAGGGCTAGTTGTGTCCTTCTGCTATGACAGGGTTGCTGCTAATGCAGGTGCCCAGGGAGTCTAGTCTTTCTCTCCCTTGCCAGTTGTTTGTAAAACTGGTTTGGGGAGCCTCAGCCCAGCTTGCTACAAGGTCTAACTGCATACTTCTGTTGCCATTTTCCTGTTAATTGGGCAGGTACCCAGTGTAGCTGGTTGCTAGGCTCAGGGGCTTGCAGTTGCTAAGGCCTCAGGTCTATGAGGCTGTTGTCAGTTCTCTTAGGAGTGCAGCTGAGTGGGGCTGGCCCTAGGCATGAAAGCACTCAATGGTTTCAGGCTTTGGAAGGGGGAGCTGATCTTTTTTATGACTATTTGTGAAGCACAGTTCTTCTGCCACTGATAGGACTCATCTCCCACAGGTCCACACACACTGTCAACCCAGTGCTGGTCTGTGCACACTTCCCAACCCCATTGAATGTATCCCAATGGCCCACTGCAGAGGTCCCCACCTCTCCAACATTGCCCCTTACAGTTCACCTGGTCCTCACACAGGCCCTTCCCCCCAGAATCAGACACACTTGCCTGCCTGTAGAGAACCAAGGCACTCAGTCGATGCAGGTTGATGAATAGCCTGAGGGCTTGCTTTTGTGTGGGGCTGGTCCCTAGGGCAGGCTGCCTGCTCTGGCTGAACTAGATTAAATCTGCATTATAGTGGGTGTGGCATACCCCTGGGCTAACAAGCCAGAGGAAGAACTTCACTGGCATCTACTGGGGTCTCTGTCAGCATGCCTCGACTAGGTCACAACAATGGCCATCACCAATTTCTCAGTCCCTGGAGAGGTCTCTCCTCTCACCAAGATGCACTGAGAGCCTACCAGGTGAGTCTCTTTTCACCAAAAGACTGTCAGCCTTCTTTCTGGTGATTTTAGTTTGCTGAGAGGGATGAGTTTGTGACTGGGCCCTTTAAAACCCCGGTATTTTTGGCTTTTGTCCAATAGCTTTTTGGGGGGTATTACCTGCTGCAGTTAATAGCCAGCAAAGCCAGATAGTAAAACCCTCCTCTCAGTTGTGCTGAGACTGAAGGATGCTTACAGTAGTATCAGGCCCCCGCTCAGGGCTTTGCTCCTCCAGAGAGGGCTGCGTACGTTAGGGTGGCTCCCACCTGGCCATCTGAGAAACTCTGCTTCTCCTGAAGGTGGGTTTTTTTCTCTCCAGAAGGAATTTCTGCCTCTTCCACCTTAGTCAGGACTGTCCCTTGTCGTGGGGGTTCTTTTTATCCAGTTTTCAGCTTTCTATCCAGAGTAATTCTTCCAAAAATAGTTGTAACATGGTTGTGTTCATGCGAGGAGATGATTTCAGAGTCTTCCTATGCTGCCATCTTGATGAGATGTCTCCTGTCCTCATTTTCTTATATTGATTAGCAATGTACAACTTAAGATCGTGTCTAAAATCCAGTGAGAAATGGCAGTTAGAATAATAATCAATGAACTTAGTGTTAATTTCCTATCTCCCTATACATTCATTTGTCTAATTTATACAATTTATCATTTTCACATGGCATGTACAATTTTTTTTACTTTCATGTTTGGTAAAATATACGTAATGTAAAATTTACAATTTACTGTTTTAGAGTGTATGATTGAGTGGCATTAAGTACATTCACATTGTTGTGCGACCACCATCACTGTCCATCTCTGGAACTTTTTCATCCTCACAAACTGAAACTCTATATCCATTAAGCAATAACTCCTCATTTCTCTCTCCCCTCAACGACCACTAGTCTACTTTGTAACTCTATGAATTTGACTACTCCAGGTACCTTATTTAGTGGAGTCATGGGATATTTGTCCTTTTGTGGCTGCTTTATTTCACTTAGCATATTGTTTTCAAGGTTCACCCATGTTGCAGCATGTATCGGTACTTCATTTTTTTAAAGGCTGGGTCAATATTCCATAGTATGTATATCCCACATTTTGTTTATTCATTTATCTGTCAATGGACCTTTTGCTATGAACATTGGTGTACAAATACCTCTTCAAGCCCCTGCCTTTAATTATTTGGGTATATACCTAAACATGGATTTGCTGGATCCTATGGTAATTATATGTTTAACTTTTGAAGGACCAACTATTCTGTTTTTCACAGTGATTGTACCATTTTACATTCCCACCAGTAATCTACAAAAGTTCCAATTTGTCCACATCCTCACTAACACTTATTTTCTGGGTTTTTTTTTCTTTTGTCTTTGTTTTGTCAACAGCTATCCTGACAGGTGTAAGGTGGTATCTCATTGTGTTTTTAATTCTTATTTTCTGAATGATTAATAACGTTGAACATTTTTCACATACTCGTTGGCCATCCATATATCTTCTTTAGAGAAATGTGTATTCGTATCCATTGCACATTTTCAGTGAACATCAGTGTGTGATGCTATTGAGTTTTAGAAATTCTGTATATACTCTGGGTATTAATCTCTTATCACATATATGATTTGTTAATATTTTCTTTCATTTTTGGGTTGCCTTTCAGTCTCTTGATAGTGTCTTTTAACATATAAAAGTCTTTTTAGGGGCCGGCCAGTGGCTCAGCAGTTAAGTTCACATGTTCCAGTTCAGCATCCCTGGGTCCGCGGGTTGGGATCCCGGGTGTGTAAATGACACTGCTTGGCACGCTATCCTGTGGCAGGCGTCCCAAAAAGTAGAGGAGATGGGCGTGGATGTTAGCTCAGGGCCAGTCTTCCTCAGAAAAAAGAGGAGGATTGGCAGCAGTTAGCTCAGGGTTAATCTTCCTCAAAACAAAAAAGGTCTTTTGAATTTTCATAAAGTCCAGTGTATACATTTTTTTGTTGTTGTCTATGATTTTGGTAACCTATCCAAGAAATCATTTCTAAATTAACGTTATGAAATTTCTATGTCTTCTAAGAGTTTCATAGTTTCAGCTTTTATGTTTAGGTCTTTGATCATTTTGAGTAAATTTTTGTCTATGGTGTAAGATAAGGGTATAATTTGATTCTTTCGCCTGTGGATATACAGTTTTCCCATCACCATTTGTTGAAAAGACTGTCTTTTCCCATTAAAAGGAAAACGGCCTTATTGAAAATCATTTGACCATATGTGTGAATGTGTATTTCTGGCTTTCTAATCTATTCCGTTGGTCAATATGTCTGAATTTTTGCCAAGACTACATTGTTTTCACTGCTGTAACTTTGTAGTAAGTTTGGAAATCAGGAAGTGTGGGTCCTCCTGTTCTTTTTAAAGATTGTTTGGCTATTTGAAGTCTCTTGAGATTCTACATAAATTTTAGGATGGATTTTTCTGTTTTTCTGTAAAAGAAGCGTCAATAGAATTTTGATAGAGATTGCATTGAATCTGTAGATTGCTTTGGGCAGTATTGACATTTTAATAATATTATGCCTTCCAGTCTATGAACACAGGATATCTTTCTATTTATTTATATCTTCCTTTTTTTTTTTTCTTAGTATTTGTTGTTGTTTTCAAAGTATACACCTTTTGTCTCCTTGGCTAAGTTTGCTTGGTAATAATAATTGATGCTATTGTAAATGGAATTGTTTCCTTAATTTCCTTTTTAGAATGTTCTTTGTTACTGAAAGGAAATGCATTTGAGGGGCTGGCCTACTGGCATATCCATTGAGTTGTGCACTCCGCTTTGGCAGCTGTGGCTTCATAGGTTTGGATTCCAGGTGCAGACGTAGACACATCTCACCAACTCATGCTGTGGCAGTGTCCCACACACAAAAATAGAGGAAGATGGGCACAGATGTTAGCTCAGCAGCAATCTTCATTGGACAAAAAGAGAATGATTGGCAACAGATGTTAGCTCAGAGCCAATCTTCCTCACACAACAAAGAAGAAATACATTTGATTTTTGTGTGTTAATATTTTATCCTGCAACCTTACTGTACTCATTGATTTGTTCTAACAGGCTTTTATTGTGTCTGGAGTATTTTGAGTTTTCTACAAATGAGATCATGTCATCTGCAAGTAGAGATAATCTTACTTCTACCTGTACAATTTTTATACCTTTTATTTATTTTTCTTGCCTAATTGTTCTGGCTAGAACTTCCAATATTATGTTGAAGAGAAGGGGTAATAGTGGGCTGGCATAGGCGATATCATTTACTTATTGACTGTGTGTTAATTTCGAGGAAATAATTCCAAAATGCTAATTTTCATTTTCATTTGATATCTTCATAGTTAAATGATTTAATCATATATGATGCGAATATTTTTTAAGAAAACAAAAGAACACAAGCTAGAAGGGCAGTTAATAAAATATAAAAAGGCAAATAAGGCAAAAAGGCACATATCCAGATGATTAATTACCACGGAATTTCCCAGTTTAACATAACAAGGATTTTACAACGGATAAAAATGAAGTTAAAATAGTTCTCTTGCCAGGTTATTCTGATCAATATTGTAATAATGATTCATGCTGATTTATAATCCAAAATATTAACTTATATTTGAAACCCAAAATTAATGAATTATGTTCCAATTTTTGAGGAGAAAAATCATTAACAATTATCCAACCAATTATTCATAAAAGAACATCAACATAATATAGAAACCTCCCCTGATAAGTATTCTCAATTCAATTCCGAATTGTGTCAAACAAAAATTATATGACATCATTAGATAAACCACGTCAAGGCTAACACCCTTAGAGGTTTTTTTCTTAAATTTATCATGATTGATTTTTATATTGGAATTCCAGAATCTTTCTAGCAGAATCAGAGTAACATGGAAAAAAAAACCCTCAACTTGATCATTTCTTATGCATATATAACAAAAGGTTAATTATTTTCTCATATTATAACAAATTTGTGAATGATTATGAAATCATTTTTGGGTTTTTTTTGTACGTTTCATTTTAGTATTGTGTAAATAAAACCTGCAAAGGAGTTCATTTAATGGGATATAACTGCAATGCCACTACAAAATGCAAAGGGAATGGGGTAAGTAACTTTTCTTTTTGAATTTCTAAATTGAATGTTATTTTTGTGGGTAATTCAAAGTAAAAATTTATCCTGTTTTGAAGAATTGAGAGTCCAAGTTACTTTTAAATTGACCTTGCTTAGGAATAGCTAACTAACATAAAGATCAGCTAAGCTAAGTCAAGCACTATTAAACAAATTGTACTATATGTGTATTGAATTTATTCTAAGTACCTACAACTTATGAACTAGTAACATGTTTAAATGGAAAACATTTTTTCTTTTCTTATGCAAATAAATGTATGTTCTACTTATATTAACATATTTCATTCTTCCTCATACTCTTTATAATTGAAATTTATGACTGTATAATATTTTACAAAGAGTATACTTAAATAAAATGTTGCTGGGGCTGGCCAAGTTGCATAGTGGTTAAGATTAATTGCTTCACTTTGGCAATGTGGGCTTTGCAGGTTCAGATCCCAGGCACAGACTTGCAGCACTCATCAAGACATGCTGTGGTGTCCCACATAAAAAATAGAGGAAGACTGGCACAAATGTTAGCTCAATGAAATCTGGCCATTTGTGATGGACCTTGAGGGTATTATGTTAAGCAAAATAAGTCAGAGAGAGAAAGTCAAATACTGTCTGATCTCACTCATAAAGAGAAGATAAAAACAACAACAACAAAAATTCATAGAGACAGAGTTTGGATTGGTGGTTACCAGAGGGGATGGGGAGGGAGGAGGGCAAAAAGGATGATTAGACACATATATATGGTGATGGATTGTAATTAGTCTTTTGGTGGTGAACATGATGTAATCTACACTGAAATCGAGATATGATGATGTATACCTGAGGACAATCTTCCTCAACAACAAAATCAAAAAATCATGTGGACATGTTAGAGAATTTTGTGATTGTTCTTATAAAGAGGTTCCTAATAGGAAAAGTACTCCCGTGCAAAAAACCTTTTATTTCTTCTCAACTGCTTACCTGTGTTAATCTAGTAATATAAGTTACTTTTACATTCAATTTTAATTTCTTAAAATTTATAATTTTGGTTTTCTAAAAATTATTTTCCTAAAAGAAAATAAGTGTATGATACAGTATCATTATAAGAATGATTCCAAATTCACCAAATTACTGTTTTCAATTTTATAAATCCTTTGTATTTTATTATTGCAGTAACAATGGGTTGTAACATTACATAAAGTTCAGGTATACATCATCATATCTCGATTTCAGTGTAGATTACATCATGTTCACCACCAAAAGACTAATTACAATCCATCACCATATATATGTGTCTAATCATCCTTTTTGCCCTCCTCCCTCCCCATCCCCTCTGGTAACCACCAATCCAAACTCTGTCTCTATGAATTTTTGTTGTTGTTGTTTTTATCTTCTCTTTATGAGTGAGATCAGACAGTATTTGACTTTCTCTCTCTGACTTATTTTGCTTAACATAATACCCTCAAGGTCCATCACAAATGGCCAGATTTCATCACTTTTTATGGCTGAGTAGTATTACATTGTGTCTATGTACCACATCTTCTTTATCCACTGCTCACTGATAGAGACCTAGGTTGCTTCCAAGTCTCGTCTATTGTGAACAACACTGCAGTGAACATAAGGGTGCGTACATCTTTACTCACTTCTGTTTTCATGTTTTTTGGATAAATACCCAGCGGTGGAATAGCTGGATCATGTGGTAGTTCTATTCCTAATTTTTGGAGGAATCTCCAGACTGTTTTCCATAGTGGCTGCACCACATTGCCCTCCCACTACCAGTGTATGAGAGTTTCCTTTTCTCTACATCCTCTCAAACCTTTGTAATTACTTGTCTTGTTAATTATAGCCATTCTGATGGGCACGAGGTGATATCTCATTGTAGTTTTGATTTGCATTTCCCTTATAATTAGTGATGTTGAACATCTTTTCGTGTGCCTTTTGGCCATCTGTATAGCTTCTTTGTAGAAATGTCTGTTCAGATCTTTTGCCCATTTTTAAATGAGGTTGTTAGTTTTGTGGTTGTTGGATTGTATAAGTTCTTTATATAGTTTGGATATTAACGTCTTATCAGTTATATAGTTTGTAAATATCTTCTCCCAATTGTTAGCTTGTCTTTTCTTTTTGTTGATGGTTTCCTTTGCTGTGCAGAAGCTTTTTAGTTTGCTGTATTACCATTTGTTTATTTTTTCTACTGTTTCCCTTGCCCGGTCAGACATGGTACTTGAAAATATGCTGCTAAGACTGATGTTGAAGAGTGTACTGCCTATATTTTCTTGTAGACGTTTCATGGTTTCTGGTCTTACATTCAAGTCTTTAATCTATTTGACTTAATTTTTGTGTATGGTGTAAGATAATGGTCTACTTTCATTCTTTTGCATGTGGCTGTCCAGTTTACCAAACACCATTTATTGAAGATACTTTCCTTTCTCCATTTAATTTTCTATGGGCTGTTAACAAACAAGACAGCTACATTTTCATATTTTGTTTTTTATTGTCTATAGCTACAATTGTTGGGGTGATCTTTTTCTTTCCTTTGTTCAATTAACTGTTTTATGTCTTCAGCCTAAATATTTTTCATAAAATCTAAAAACAAAGTTATGGATTGTAAGGTTTTTTTTTTTAAAAGACCACCTTTTTTTTTTTTTAGGAAGATTGGTCCTGAGCTAACATCTGTTGCCAATCATCCTCTTTTTTCCCCCTTTCTCCTCAAAGCCCCAGTACATAGCTGTATATCCTAGTTGCAAGTTGCTCTAGTTCTTCTATGTGGGATGCTGTCACAGCCTGGCTTGATGAGCAGTGCATAGCTATGTGCCCAAGATCAAAACTGGCCATAGAAGTGGAGTGCACAAACTTAACCACTCAGCAATGGAGCTGGCCCCTTGTAGGTTACTGATGCTTTGTTTTATTGGATACAATTTTTTTCTTAATCTATTATCAGATTCTATTTTTACTTTACTTAGACTTTTTGGATGTATTTTTTCATTCAATAAAGTTTTTCACTGTGAAATATGGCATACATAAAAGAATGAAATAAGATAAAATGTCTATAATTTGGATTTTTCTCTGAAAAATTCAACTGAAATTTTTGAAAAGAAAAACTCTTTAACAGTAATTAAATTGTCAAGTAAAATCTTAACTGAATCCAGGAGAAGCTCTATTTATTTTCTAGTGACATCTCAACAGATAGGCAAGTCTTTTATTTTCAATTGATAGAGTTAACTTACAGCTCTATCATTTACAATTCCTGTCCAATTTTATGAGCATGAGGTTGTTCAGAAATCTCATTAATTGTGACAGGTTGGCAATTATGGTAGTGGTATTCTTTTTGATTCATCATATGTACACAACTTTTACTAGTAAGACTCTCTTTTTTAGAACAGAGTGAAGAGACTACCTACATTATGGGAGAAAATATTTGCAAAGTATGCTTTTGATAAGGAATTAATATCCAAAATATCTAAGGAACTCAGACTCCAGTAGCAAGAAAACAAATAACACAATTTAAAAAATAGGCAAAGGACCTGAGTAGACATGTCACAGAAGAAGACTTACAAATGACAAACACATAGATGAAAACGTCTTCAATATCACTAATCATCAGAGAAATGCAAATCAAAATCACATGAGATATCACCTCACATCTGTTAGAATATCTGATATCAAACAGGGAAAAGATAATAAGTGTTGACGAGGATATGGCTTAAAGGTAACCCTTGTTCACTGTTGGTGGGAATGTAAATTATTAGTTACTATAGAAAAAAGTATAGAGATTCCTCAAAAATAATAATAAAACAGCATATTATCTATGAGTCTCACTTTTGGTTGTATATTCAAAGTAAATGAAATCAGAATCTTGAAGAAATTCCCATGTTCATTGCAACATTATTTACAATGGCCAAGTTTTGGAAATAACTCAAGTGTTTGTTGATGCCTGAATGGAAAACAATGTGAGATGTATATATACACACACATACATACACACACAATAGAATATAATTCAGCCATGAGAAAGGAGAGCCTGCTATTTGGGACGACATGGATAAATCTGTAAGATATTATGCAAAGAAAAATAAGCCAGACAGAGAAAGACAAATACTGTATTACCTCACTTTTATGTGGAATCTCAAAATAAAGTCAAAGTCACTGAAGGAGAGAGTAGAATGCTGGGAGCAGAACGGTGGTTACCAGAGATGGAGGCTGTGGTTGAATACACTGAGATGCTGGTCAAAGTGTACAAAGTTGCAATTATGTAGGATTAATAACTCTAGAGATCTAATATACAGGCATGATGACTATACTTAATGATATTGTATTAAACTCTGAAAATATGCCAAGAGAGTAGATTTCAGGTGCAGTCATCACTCATAGAAAAATGGCAACTATCTGAATAGATATGTTAATTAGCTTTACTATAATAATCATTTCACTATTTTGACTGTAAAAATAATTTCACTATTAATGTTTTTATCAGATCTTAATGTTGTACATGTTAAATACATATCATTTTTATTAAAATATATAAATAAAAAGAATACTGTTTAAAGCTTAAAATATAATTTCAGTTGTCAGAAATTTTAAATGGATGTACAAAAATTTTATTTTATTTTCAATTGCCACATTGGAAATTTTGCAGATTATCATTTGTATTTCTGGATCAAAAAATGTATGTGACAAATTAAGCACAAAAATGTGATATGAAGATATCATGTTCACAAAGCAATTCTCTCACAAAAAAATTAGGTTAAAATTTCTCCTGTGGCAGGAGTTGCTTATTTGTATTTTATTTAAAAATGTATTTTATTTAAAATGTATTTTATTTAAAAAATTCTATCCATATTTTCAAATTCATTGACTAAAACTTATATGTGCTCATATGTCTTATGTTTATCATTTTAGTGTTTAAGTCTGTAATAAGTGTTCACAAAAATTATCATGATTTCTGGTATGTGCATAATTGATACATTCTCGTTTGTATTTTGTTATACGTATGTTGGTCTAGTTCCTAATTTTCACTATTTAGTCCATCGTGATAATTGTGGTCTTTTATTAATATTCTTTCTTTTGTTCCTTACATTGTATACTATTTATTTCTTGTAGTTCCCCTTTATACATTTCCTCACTTTTTGATGAATCATTTTTAATTTCTTCCTTTGCCCTGCCTTGCCCAAATACAAAGAAAATTCGCTGGTATAGCTTTTTTTTGTCACTTGTTACCTTGCCATTTTGGCAGTTTTTCTTATATCTTTTTTCCTCTATCCTTATACAAAACTTAAAAAAAAAGACTATGGCTCCTTGCACACACAATTAAGTCTGTCTCATTTTTGTACTTTTACATACTCTTTGCTTTTTGTCTCTAACTTCTGTGTTTTGTGTAGCTACTTTGACTTGGTGGTCCCTGAGAGATTCTATGCATTACGTTAATTTTTTCTAAAAAATACGTTGTAAAGGATATTATAATCTATTTAGATTTGATATTCTAGATAAAGTGTTCTTTCTAACATGACATTGTTCTCCTACTTTAATGGAAGGGGTAGGGTACTGGAATAATACTCTTTTTTTCAAAACGTAGAGAGAAAATGTATGTGGTAGATACATATTTAGAGACCTTGCATATCAACAATGCAAAAATTTTGCCCTTGAACATATAAGATCTCTTTGTTGTCACAGGATTATTAAATTTCACTTGACCTCTCCCAAAACTTTGTAAAATCTGTTGTGCTGTCCTGTTGCTTTTGGTGCTGTTGGAGAGGAAAGTTATGTTAGGTTAATTCTCCTTCCTTTGGGCAGAATGTTGTAAGACTATTTTTCTTTGTTTTTTTTGAGCCTAGAAATGTTGCTGACAAGTGTCTAAAGTTTGTTTTTTGTTTCATTTTTCCCATTAAAGAGTCACACATCCAGTCTGAAATATCAAGTCATTCTTCATCTAGGAAAATTTGTATAATATTATTTATTCAGTTATTGCTTCTGCTCTAGTGGACGATATTCTTTCATGAATAGTCAAAATACAGTGACAGTATCCTCTGTTTTCTTATGTTGCTTAGATATTGTAAATTAAGGAAGGGGAAACAATTATGGATTAGGTTTAAATGATAAATAAATGACATTCCCATCCTAATTTCAAAGCTTTATATTAACATGTTTATGGCCAGTGCACTATATATCCTAAAGTAGAGGTATGTATATATAAAACATAAGAGTAACTTATGGAATTCAAGGCTATAATTCAAACTCATTTTATTGAAATCACTTTTGATGTGTAGGGAAAGTAGGTTTAAAAATTTTAATAAACTTTAAACAATCAACTTAGCAGTATGAATGTAAATGTACAGGAAACAATATCTATAGCAGAACTTAAGGAAATATCTATATTATTGAACATTATGTCTACTTTTAAAAATATTCCATTCCTATATTTATAAATATAGAAATGGGAATAAGTTCATGGTATAACATTATTGATATTAGTTTGGCAAAACCCCGTGCATGTCTGTTTACATGTGTTTGTGGTGTGGGTACACATGTTTACATATGTACATATGAATGAAATGAAGAAAATGCTTAGCAGTGGGGAGTGGGACTTCATTAGTGGGTGAGGACTCTTTTAGTTCTGTGCATTTTAAATGTTTCAATTTACAAAATATTACTTATTTGGTTTACTATAAAATGAAAATTAATACTAAACTATTGAAATGTAAAAGCACAAATAACATGTAAACTCCACAGATGTAAACTGTTTGAAATGCAAGCTTATCATAAAGCTTCATTTTATTGTCTATTTTTAATACTTTTTACTTCAGTATTATTTCACTTTGGAAAATATGTTCACAAAAATGAAATACAAATCTTTGATCAATAGTAACAAATTTTGAGAAAAGGGCTAGGTTAAGAAATTAAAGTGACTAAGTCAATTAATAGTAATTTTATTGCAATATTTTATATAGAAATTAAAGTGCATAAATAGGAAATGTGGAAGTGGTGACAGCCAATATATTCACAATAACTAAATGAGATAATATTTGTGAAAAATTCTAAATTCAACCAATGACATGCTGTCTTTTGTGAATATAATGGCCATAATTTTATTGAATCCCATTTATTAAAAAATGATGAGGGAAGACAAAGTACTTATCGAAGTCAATATATAGAGGCCAGAAATATACTATCACATAGTTCATGATTTTCTCCTTGACCATTATGTTGTCAAAATTTTCACTACTTTTTCTCACCTATTTCTCATATAGTATTAATAAACCTAGAAAAATTGTGATTTTATTCTTTGGAAATTAAGTATTTATTTCTAAGATGTAAAGACTAACATGATTTATAATAATTATTGTTTTTCTCTTTCAGATATGTAATAATTTGGGTAATTGTCATTGCTTTCCTGGTTATAAGCCTCCAGATTGTGAATTTCAGATTGATTCACCAGGGGGAAGTATTGATGATGGAAATGTTCAGAAATCTGGTGAGTAGAAATTAAACTTTTGAAACAAAATAAAATGTTATTTTATGAAATAATTAAAGAAATATACTGCCAAGTCAAAAGTTTAATGATCTCCTAAGTAGTTAAAAGTTATCTTGAATAGTGGCTTTAATTAAACTGATGGTACACAATATTTGTAATGAGATTTTCTCAGAGACACTCAGTTTTAATCAACTTAGTTAAATAAGTTAGAATATAGTACTCAAGTTTCAATAAATGTTATAGGATGAATTCAAAACAAATTCAAATATGGGAGAATAAATATTGCATAAATGATTTGCATTCCATATCATTAAAAGCTTTGTAAGTTATTTAAAAAAACAACTGTAGGATAAAGTGTTTATTCTGAATGAAATTTGGAAAAAATGTGGCAAAATATAAATGTATGTATTTATTAGGAAACAATAGTAAATCATATTTTGACTGATGGAATACATATTTATGTATTCTCTTGTTCTCATGGATGAAGACAAGTGTCATAGGCTATTCATTGATTCAATTACTCTTTCATTCATTAATACATCCCCTCCACAAACATGTTATCAAGTGTCTGGTAAGGCAATAAAATTGAGATCCCCATAGAAGACCACTCAAGCAGCAATGTGGAGAATGAGTTTTATATTGTGAGTCTGAATGAAAGTAAATTACCTGGAAACCAAAAGCTTTAATTATAAGAGCCCAAAGTAAACAACAAAAAAGGAGATAAATAAGCTGCTACATAATATCAAATATTTGTGAGCAACAATGAATAAGGCATGATGATACGTTGTATTTGGCACATGGAGAAGAATGGGTAATGATGATATATCCATATTGGAGTAAAAGAATCAGAAGATGGACCAAGCATGAAGATAGTGAACTTAATTTTGGATAGAGTTTGGGTTACCTGTGAAAGAGTTCATGTGAAGCCGTCTATGGTAATTCATGGGAATTTGATAATAATGTTTTCAACTAAGTAAGGGCATCAATAATTGGTAATCCTTACCTTACAGTTAATTTATAATTAATGTAATTCATGGAATGGTAAAAATGTATATATTTTATGTGAGATGAGATAAGAGATTTGAATATAACTTCAGGAAGCAACAGTATTTCAGAGACATAATTTCTGAGATTACTTCTAATTCTTGAAAGACAATAAAAAGAAGTAGTCACAAAGACTTCTGCTTCTTGCCATGACAGAATAACACTAGAAAATTATATGAGGTATTTGCTACCAGGTTATGGTATAGGACAATGATCTTTGAGATAAGAGAAACACATGAGATTCATCATTGTATGTTTGTGAGACAGTATCTACCATTATTTCATATGTGTAATGCGAGTTTCAGATGAAAGGGAAAAATATAGAAAAGTGTACAGAAAAGATATTTGAAAAAATAATGACCCCACGTTTCCTAAACAAGATAAAAACACCCAACATTTAAATTTAAATACAAGAAGCTAAGTGAAACTCAAGCAAGATAAATATAAAGAAATTTACAACTAGGAAAATTACAATCAAGCTTCTGAAAACCAACGATAAATTAAAAAATTTAAAATAGCTTGAGATAAACCTCTGATATCCTGCAATATGGAAGGAAGAGGTCAACAAAACCTTTCCCCTAAAAGCAACTAAAAAGGTGGACAAAAACTGTCAAACACCACCATTTCAGTACTCTGGAAATCAACAAAAACCAGATTAAAAAGTGTTTATTCATAAAAACTACCTCATTTAACAAGAAAATGAGTGTAGCTTCCTTCCCTGAGGATGCTTCTATCTCTTTTGTCACAGCTCTGTCAACATGGTAATTCAACCCGAACACAGCAAGGTGTAAAATCCATTAGCTTTGCTGCCACTGCTTCAGGGTGGGTGAGAGGAAAGGGGATTACTTGATTTGTTGTATTATTGTCAATTACTATAGCAATCACTTTGTCAGGAGAACACAAGGACTTACTGCCTTGCTAAACTGAGATAGAAGGCCTTTTAGAACAAAAAACAAACCAGGAAATAGCCATGCATTTAATAGGGAGTGTCAGGAGATGAGACAGTCATAAGAGGAATAATGCACTCTCAGTGCATTCCATGGTGACTGGAGACTGCAAATGCTAAGAAAAGATACCAGGGCAGGCCTAACCCACCACACATCCATCAATGCATCCTCAACTGATGGAGCCTGTGCACAACACAGAAAAGATGCAAGAGATTCGAATGGAAAGTAAAATCCAGGCCAAACTTGAAAATGACCTGAAATTTGAATGTCCTTCCCACACAAAAAAATCCAGTAACAGAAAGGCAAGACAAGTATTTGTGCACAACCTCTGATTAATCCTTGACTGAAAACTAAACTGAAGACACAAGGATGACCCTGACAAAGCTAAACTTAAAATTAAACAGAAGAAAAAAATTTTTTTAAACTGAACATATACAGCAGCCATACTTTCCAGAGTAGAAAGTTGTTGCAAATTTAGTCCAGGAAAGTGACTAAAATAATGAAATAAAATGGCAGCAACAAAAAAAAATTTCTCAGAAGGAATAAATGAAAATCCAGAATTACTATGATATATTATTTTGGATTTCCAGTATTCAGGGAAAAAATAAGTATATGCAAATAAGCAAATTGTGTCAATTTCTCAGGAACAAAAAGTGAGACTATATAATCAATGAGTGTTCCCAGTTGTTGGATTAAGCAGGTGAAGATTTCAAAGCAGCTTTTATAAATATTCAAAGGAATAAAAAGAATCAAGGTTAAAAATTGAAGGAAAGTGTGAAGATAATGACAACAAATAGAGAACCTCAGTAAAAAGATAGAAATTATAAACAAGAACCTTATCCAATTTTGGAGTAGAAAAGTACAAAACCAGAATTGAAAAAATCACTAGAGGGATAAAAAGATGATTTGAGATTGCAAAAGAAAAAAAAAAACCTGGGGATTTAAGATACATCCATAGTAATTTTCTATTCTAAAAGAAGATTGAATCAGACTGAGAAATAAATGAAAAATGAGGAGATCCTCAGAGACCAGTTGGCCAACATTGAGTATACCTACATATACCTGTGTGTACATAATGGTAATACCAGAAGGAGAGGAGAGAGAAAGGGGCAAAAAGAATATTAGAAGAAAGAATGGATGAAAACTTATCAAATGTGATGAATCTTCCACAAATCCACCAATATACTCCACTAAAATAAACAAATAGAGATACACATCCAGACATAGAATAGAGAGCTCCTGATATGAAAGACAAAGATAAGGTCTTGTCAGCAGCAAGAGAAAAATAATTCATCATATATAGGGTAAAATTAATTAATTATTAATTGATGATGATTAATGGGTGACCACTCATCAGAAATAATGGAGAGCAGACGTCACTGAAATAAAATACCCAGATGTTGAAAGAAAAAACTTTTAGTCAAAAACTCTATATCCTGTAAAACTATACTTTGGAAATGTTGACATAAATAATCCAAAATCAATCTATAAATCAAAATTGTGGTGAGTTTATTATGAGCCAGATCTGAGGGCTAACCAGGGACCTTGCTTCCCCAAGGGAGGAAGGGCACCAAAGAAGTGGGGTGTACAGAGTCGTTATATACCATCAAAGAGCATGTATTGCATGTGATTGGAATGCCCCTTTTACAACAGTCCTGAGATCACTTAGCCAGTAAGTGACTCACACAGCAGGTAGCAGGTCTGCTCTCTTGACAAACACAACAGGTAGCAGGTCTGTTGTCTCAAGCTGGGTGGTCACAGGATGATTTCAGCAATCAATTTCTAGCCTAGGGAAAGATGCTTATCCTTAGGGACATGCCAATGTGGGGGAAGTGGCATCTTTATCTTAAGGGCATTTGTTCTTGTACTGGGAACAAAGCAAATGCTTAAAACAGGTACACAATGCATGCTCAATGTCCATGTCAGGCCCTTTTGTAAAAACAAGGTCAGGCCAAATTAGTTTTACACCAAATGGCATCCTCATGTACTCCAATATATCCTATTGCTTGCCATTTGTTTATCATTTTTCCTCTTCTGATCTATAATCTTTTGATAGAAAGCATTGATGATCAAAATATTGTTCTTTGGTGCCAGAGTGGTTTCTGTCTGCCCTGGGTCCATCGTGTCTCTTGGTGCTAGGCTTTTATCTCATTTATTTGGCAAGTTGTCCACGTTGGGTGTATATAGTCAGACACACATGGAGGTAACAAAGGAAGCATTTCATAGGTTATATAACTTTCAATTAATTTTAGATTGTGGCACAAACATTGTACATGTGCTTTTCTATGACTCCTTATGTTTAGATTGTTCACAATTATAGAACAAGTACAGTAACAATGATAATAACTCAATGTATTTGAAAATATTCGTTTAAAGTGAGATCTTAGGCAAAGTGCTTATCAGAAAAGGAAATTCATCCAGGATTGTAAGATCAATCAACTATCTCAAGTTGCCAAGCAACCATTAGTCTAGCATGTATGCCCCCAGTCATACAACACTGAGTAAAGAAAACAGCAATTAGTTGGAATATTATAACCAGTACAAGAATTCCAAGAAATAATAGAAATAGGAATTTCAAGCTGGATCAAAAAAGGGAACTGATACTGGAAAGGAGCCAACCAAACAAATCAAGACTGGGTGTAGGACTGCTTAAGGCATTCACCTGTTTATTCTTGTGCTTTAGCAGAGATGACACACTGGAAGATTCATCACATATAAAAGCACAGCATTCAGTTTGAGTGATTGCATATGTACCACCTTGGGATGCAATTAAAATATCTAAAGCCATTCTATTTTTAAGGACAGCCTTTTTCGTTAAAGACATTTCAGTATTTAATAAGGCTATTCCTGCTTGATTATCATTAAGAGCTTTTTGAGTAAATTTAGTCAGGGCTTCCACATGTGATAATGACATCTTCTAGCGCCAAAGAAGCAACAAATATAGCCACTTGGTGGCCATTCCAGTGGAACACTGAATGAGCCCATTTGGCCTTAATGAGAGGGAGATTGGCAACAGGTGTTAGCTCAGTGTAACTCCTTCCCTGCTTCCAAGGGAAACTCAGGGTGCAGCGTTTTAGCCATCCAGGCAGTAGCCAAGGCCAGAGATATTTTCTACATAATCACTGAGTTCCATTAGAACCCACCTGATAAATGCCTAGCCTTCAAGACCAGTCTGTTCCAAATAAATCATGTTCTTTAAGTATGATAGTATTTTGAAAGCTTAAATGGAACAATTATAAAATAGGCATACAGTTTAAGCATAACAAAGGTTTAAATGAGGGGATATAATGTTGGGCATACAGGCCTGGTCCAGAGTCTTGGGACAGCTGTCTACAATCAATGCCATCTTCTTCTCATCCTGGTATGGTCCTTTCCAACAGGTTTGCAAAGAATCTTTTATTTGATGCATCTTCTGATGAATAAATTCTCCAGGTTATGGTCCATGATCCCTAAGGTCTGGGAGCTCTATGTGAAAAAAACCAGTTACAAACTCTTTCATTTCTATTAAGTATTTCAATGAGACCCTGATAGTAATTTAGTATATCTCTCTTATGCAAAGTTTGTTCATATATTTCCTCATCTAATTGCATAGGCTGTCCCATTATTATTTCAAAAGGAGACAACCAATGTTTCCCAAAATGTGTAGACCTAAGATTAAGGAGCACTAGTGGAAGAGCTTTTGTCTATGAGAGAGTAAATTCTTCTGAAAACTTTGCCAATTGAGGTTTTTTTTAATTGGCTTTATGATAGTTTACAATCTTGTGAAATTTCAGTTGTACATTATTGTTTGTCAGTCGTGTTGTAGGTGCACCCCTTCACCCTTTGTGCCCACTACGCACCTCCCCTTTCCCCTGGTAGCCACTAATCTGCTCTCTTTGAGCACATGTTTAAATTCCTCATATGAGTGGAGTCATACAAAGATTGTCCTTCTCTATCTGGCTTATTTCACTTAACATACTTCCCTCAAGGTCCATCCATGTTGTTGTGAATGGGATGATTTTATTTTTTTGATGGCTGTGTAGTAGTCCATTGTATTTATATATATACACCATATCTTCTTTATCCAATCATCGGTTGTTGGGCATTTAGGTTGCTTCCACACCTTAGCTATTGTAAATAATGCTGCAATGAACATTGGGGTGCATGGGACTTTTGGAATTGCTGACTTCAAGCTCTTTGGATAGATACCCACTAGTGGGATGGCTGGGTCATATGGTATTTCTATTTTTAATTTTTGAGAAATCTCCATACTGTTTTCCACAGTGGCTGCACCAGTTTGCACTCCCAGCATCAGTGTATGACGGATCCTTTTTCTCCACAACCTCTCCAACACTTGTTACTTTCTGTTTTGGTTATTTTTGCCATTTTAATGGGTGTAAGGTGATATCTTAGTGTAGTTTTGATTTGCATTTCCCTGATGATCAGTGATGATGAACATCTTTTCATGTGCCTATTGGCCATCTATATGTCTTCTTTGGAGAAATGTCTGTTCATCTCCTCTGCCCATTTTTTGATTGGGGTGTTTGAGGTTTTTTTGTTGAGTTGTGTGAGTTCTTTATATATTATGGAGATTAACCCCTTGTCAGATACATGACTTGCAAATATTTTTTCCCAATTAGTGGTTTTTTTTTTTTGTTTAAATCCTGTTTTCCCTTGTCTGGAAGAAGCTGTTTAGCTTGGTGAGGTCCCATTTGTTTATTCTTTCTATTGTTTCCCTTGTCTGAGAAGACATGGTGTCCAAAAAGATCCTTTTAATACTGACGTCAAAGAGTATACTGCCTACATTTTCCTTTAGAAGTCTTATGGTTTCAGGTCTCACCTTTAGGTCTTTGATCATTTAGAGTTTATTTTTATGAATGGTGAAAAAGAATGGTCAATTTTCATTCTTTTACATGTGGCTTTCCAGTTTTCCCAGCACCATTTGTTGAAAAGACTTTCTTTTCTCCATTGTAGGCCCTCAGCTCCTTTGTCAAATATTGGCTGTCCATAGATGTATGGTTTTATTTCTGGGCTTTCAATTCTGTTCCATTGATCTGCACACCTGTTATTGTACCAGTACCATGCTGTTTTGATTACTGTAGCTTTGTAGTATGTTTTGAAGTCAGGGATTGTGATGCCTCCAGCTTTGTTCTTTTTTCTCAGGATTGCTTTAGCAATTCAGGGTCTTTTGTTGCCCCATATGAATTTTAGGATTCTTTGTTCTATTTCTGTAAAGAATGTCATTAGGATTCTGATTGGGATTGTTTTGAATCTGTAGATTGCTTTAGGTAGTATGGACATTTTAACTATGTTTATGCTTCCAGTCCATGTACATGGAATGTCTTTCCATGTCTTAATGTCCTCATCCATTTCTTTCAGGAAAGCCTTGTAGTTTTCATTGTATAGGTCTTTCACTTCCTTAGTTAAATTCACCCCGAGGTATTTTATTCTTTTTGTTGTGATTGTGAATGGGATTGTGTTCTTGAGTTCTTTTTCTGTTAGTTCGTTATTAGAGTATAGAAATGCTACTGATTTATGTAAGTTGATTTTATATCCTGCAAATTTGCTGTAGTTGTTGATTATTTCTAAAGTTTTTCAATGGATTCTTTGGGGCTTTCTATATATAAGATCATGTCATCTTCAAACAGTGAGAGTTTCACTTCTTCCTTTCCTATTTGGATTCCTTTTATTCCTTTCTCTTGCCTAATTGCTCTGGCCCAAACCTCCAGTACTATGTTGAATAAGAGTGGTGATAGAGAGCATCCTTGTCTTGTTCCTGTTTTCAGGGGGATGACACTCAGTTTTTGCCCGTTCAGTATGAAGTTGGTTGTGGGTTTGTCATATATGGCCTTTATTATGTTGAGGTAATTTCCTTCTATCCCCATTTTGTTCAGAGTTTTTTTTTTATCATAAATGACTGTTGGATCTTGTCAAATGCTTTCTCTGCATCTATTGAGATGATCATGTGGTTTTTATTCATCAATTTGTTGATTGATTTGTGGATGTTGAACCATCCCTGAGTCCCTGGTATGAATCCCCTTGATCATGATGTATGATCCTTTGGATATATTGCTGAATTCGAGTTGCCAAAATTTGTTGAGAATTTTTGCATCTATGTTCATCAGCGCTATTGACCTATAGTTCTCCTTTTCCGTGCTGTCCTTGTCAGGCTTTGGTATCACGGTGATGTTGGCCTCGTACAATGTATTAGGAAGTGTTCCATCCTCCCTAAGTTTTTGGAATATCTTGAAAAGTATAGGTATTAAATCCTCTTTGAGAGTTAGGTAGAATTCCCCAGGAAATCTGTCTGGTCCTGGGGTTTTATTCTTTGGGATGCTTTTCATTGCTGTTTCAATCTCCTTCCTTGTGATTGGTCTGTTCAGACTGTCTGCTTCATCTTGACTTAGCTTTGGGAGATTGTAAAAGTCTAAAAATTTATCCATTTCCTCTAGGTTATCCATTTTGTTGGCATATGGTTTTTCGTAGTATTCTCTTGAAATCCGTTGTATTTCTGTGAAGTCTTGTTATTTTCCCTCTTTCATTTCTGATTTTTTTTCTTTGAGCTCTCTCTCTTTTTTTCTTTGTAATACTGGCTATGGGTTTCTCAATTTTATTTATCTTCTCACGGAAGCAGCTCTTTGTTTCATTGATCCTTTCTACTGCCGTTTTTGTTTCGATAGCATTTATTTCTGCTCTTATTTTTATTATTTCTCTCCTGCTGACTTTGGGCTTTGTTCTTCTTTCTCTAATTCGGTTAGGTGTAATTTGAGATTGCTTATTTGGGATTTTTCTTGCTTGTTAATGTGTGCTTGTATTGCAATGAATTTCCCTCTTAATACAGTTTTTGCAGTATCCCATATGATTGGAATGGCATATTATCATTTTCATTTGTCTCCGGATATTTTTTGATTTCTGCTTTAATTTCTTCAATATCCATTGCTTGTTCAATAGCATATTGTTTAGTCCCCACGTTTGTCCCTTTCTCAGCTTTCTTCTTGTAATTAATTTCTAGCTTTATAGCATTATGATCAGAGAGGATGTTTGTCATTATTTACATTTTTTTAACTTATAGAAGCTTGCCTTGTTTCCCAACATATGGTCTATCCTTGAGAATGCTCCATGTGCACTTGAGAAGAATGTGTATTCTGCTGTTTTTGGATGGAGTGTTCTATATATGTCTATTGAGTCCAACTGTTATAGCTTTGCATTTAATTCCACCATTTCCTTGTTGATTTTCTGTCTGGATGATCTGTCCAATGATGTGAGTGGGGTGTGGAGGTCCCCTACTATTATTGTGTTATTTTTGATACCTTTTTTTAGGTTTGTTAATAGTTGCTTTATGAACTTTGGTGCTCTTGTGTTGGGTCCATAGATATTTATAAGCATTATTTCTTCTTGATGTAGTGTCCCTTTGATCATTATATAATGACCCTCTATGTCTCTCTTTACCTGCCTTATCTTGAAATCTACTTTGTCTGATATAAGACTGTGACACCTGCTTTCACTTGTTTGCCCTTAGCTTGGAATATCACCTTCCATCCCTTCACTCTGAGCCTGTGTTTGTCATTGGAGCTGAGGTGTGTTTCCTGGAGGGAACAGATTGTCAGATCTTTTTCTTTAATCCCTCTTGCCACTCTGTGTCTTTTTATTGGAGATTTCACTCCATTCACATTCAGAGTGAATTGATATATGAGGGCTTAATGCTGTCATTTTATTGCTCATTCTCTGGTTCTCCTGTATTTCCTTTGTTTCTTCTCCCATGTATTTCAGATTACCAATTCGATTAGGTAGTTTTTTATGCTGGATTGTTTAGTTTTCTCCTTATATATTATTTGTTACTCTGATCTTCGTTTTTGTTTAGTGATTAACCTGAGGTTTGTATGCAAAATCTTGTAGATGAGATAGTCCATTTTCTGATGACCTCGTATTTCCTTAGACTGAGCTGATTCAGTCCCTTCCCTCTTCTCCTCCTAAGTTGTTTGTGTCACATCTCATTCCATCTTGTGTTGTGAGTTTGTGGTTAAAATGACAAGATTATCTTTGTTTTTGGTGTTTTCCTTCCCTTTATCTTTAATGTTTTACCTGAGTATTTGCTAACCTGTTCTGGTAAATAGCTCCTATTTTCTGATTTTGTCTACCTATTCCCCTCCTTACTCAGGGCTTTGTAACTAATTTCTTCTTTTTCTTTTCAGGTATGAGTGCCTTCTTGAGGATTTCTTGTAGGGAGTGGTGTTTTGTGGTGATGCACTCTCTCAGCTTTTTTGGATCTGGGATAGTTTTTATTCTCTATCATATCTGAAGGATATTTTCTTAATTGAAAGTTTTTGTCTTTCAAAGATTTGACTATATTATTCCACTGTCTCCTAGCTTGTAAGGTTTCTGCTGAGAAATCTGCTGAAAGCCTGATAGTAGGGGTTCCTTTGTAAATTACTTTCTTCTGCCTTGCTGCCCTTAGTATTTTCTCTTTGCCATTGATTTTTGCCAGCTTCACTCCTATATGTCTTGCAGTTGGTCTTTTTATATTGACATAGTTATGAGATCTGATGGCCCTTTCTCGTGGATTTACATCTCCTTCTCCAGGTTTGGTAAGTTCTCTACTATTATTTCTTTGAGTACACTTTCTGCTCCATTCTCTTTCTCCTCTTCTCTCTCTGGAACTCCTATAATCCTTATGTTGAATTTCCCAACTGTGTCGGATATTTCTTGGAGACTTTCTTCATTTCTTTTTAGTCTTAGTTCTCTCTCCTCCATCTGAAACATTTCTATATTTCTGTCCTCAATGATGCTGATTTGTTCCTCTATGTTATCAGCTCTACCACTCAGGGCATCTGTATTCTGCTTTATCTCATTCATTGTGTTTTTCATCTCCAATATTTCTGATTGGATCTTCTTTATTGTTTCAGTCTTTTTTGTGAAGTAGCTTCCAAACTCATTGAATTGTCTATCTGCATTCTCTTTTAACTCATTGCATTTTTTAATGATAGCTATTTTGAATTCTCTGTCATTTAGGTTATAGATTTCTGTGTCTTTAGGATTGATTCCTGGGTACTTGTCTTTTTCCATCTGGTCTGGAGATTTGATATTTTTTCCACACTGCTCAAAGACATGGATTTGTGCTTCTGCATTGTAGTATTACATGATTGCCACTTCCAACTTTTGCCACTGGGTGGGGGTCAAGAGCTGAGTATTAAGAATAGATCGGAATCCACAGAGACGTCTCCAAGGTGCTGGGCTGGGAATCCAGGTGGAGTGGAGGGGCACTTTCTTTTCTGCACGATCCTGGCAGCTTCTTTCTCTGCCCTTGCTGTATGCTCCCTGAGGGTGTTGGCTTGATGAAGACACCCCCACAATAGCTAATCCCTCCTGTGGGGGGCTTTGCCCCAGGCTGTGAGGGACCTCAGAGATCTCTGGTGTTCCCATGGAGGGCTGCCCCTCCTCCCTTTCCTCCTGGAGGCTGTTCTCACTCTCTGGGTTGCTGTCCTTCAGGGAGGAAGAGAAGTGTTCTCTTACCTGATTCAACTTCCTTGGGGGGTTCCAGCACCTCCACTTTCTGATGTATGGCTGCATGAGTCTCTCAGATGTCTTTTGTTATGTGTGGATATCCTGTTCATTGCATTTTTTAGGGGAAAGTTTACGGTGAGAGCTCACTCTGCCATGATGCTGACATCACTCCAAAGCAGAGGTTTTGTATGCTGTTGAAGTCAATTTGGTATTAATTCTAATTAGATTGTTATATTTATTTATTTATTTACTTTTTTTGAGGAAGCTTAGCCCTGAGCTAACATCCACTTCCAATCCTCCTCTTTTTGCTGAGTAATATTGACCCTGAACTAACATCTGTGCCCATCTTCTTCTACTTTATATGTGGGATACTACCACAGCATGGCTTGATAAGCAGTGCACAGGTCCACACCCAGGATGTGAACTGGTGAACCCCTGGCTGCCAAAGCAGACCATGAGAACTTAACTGCTATGCCATGTGGCTGGCCCCCAAGTGAGACTGTTATAAATTTAAAAGATTAAAAGTAATTCTCATGGCAAAGACAAGGACAATATGTAAGGATTATCCACAAAAGAAAATGAAAATAGAATGGAAAATGGTTTACTATAAAAATCAGCTATACACAACAGAAGGCAATAATTGGGGAAATGAGGGACAAAACTGGCATAAGACTAGAAGAAAAGAAACATAAAAATTGCAAAAGTAAGTCATACCCTTTCAAAAGTTATTTTAAGTATATATGAATTAAATTCTCTAAGTGAAAAGCAGAGATTAGCATATTGGATTAAAAAACCATGATGCAGCTCTATGCTGTCTACAAGACACTCAATTTAGACCCAATGCATAAGTCAGTTGAAAGTTGAAGGATGGAACAATATATTCTAGGCAAATAGGAACTAAAAGAGAGCTGGGAAAGATACACTGAAATCAGAAAAAAAAAAAAACCCTTTAAGCCAAAAGCTGTTATAAAAGACAAAGTAGAACATTATAAATTGATCAAATGGTCAATTCAAAAAGAATATGTAACAACTATAAACATATACTCAACAAGAAGCAGAGTATCAAAATATGTGGAGCCAGCATTAACAGTGTAAAAGGAGAAAATTTTACAATAATACAGGCTTTAATACCACAATTTCAATAATGGCTAAAACATCTAGATAGATAGCAATGAGGACTTGAACAGCCCTGTGACCCAATTGAACTTAACACATATTTATAAAATGCTCTTCATATCAGCAACAAAATACACATTTGTCTCAAATGCATATGAAAAATTCTCCAGGGCAGATTATATGTTAGACCAAAAAAAAAAGTCTATTAGTTTATTTAAAATCAAAATTTAAAAGATTGAATTCACACAAATCCTGTCTAACCACAAAGGAATGAAGCTCGACATCAATAATAGAGAGAAATTTAAAAATTTATAAGTATGTGGAAATTAAACAACACTTAACTAATGGATCAAAGAAGACATCACAAGCTAAATTAGAAAATGCTTAGACATGTGTGATGTAACGAAACATAACCAACTTATGAGATGCAGCAAATGCAGTAATCATAGGGAAATATATATCTGTAAATGCCTACATAAAAAAAGAAGAATTTGATCCAACATGAAAGGAGCCAAAAGTGATCAGTCCCATCCTCACAACAAGAAAAAAGCTGGAAAAACTCAAAATCAACAACTTTTAGATCCATTAGAGAATTTAAGTAACAAGGCAAACTGTTGCCAACAAAATTGGACAGACAGGAAGATAAAAAGTATCTGAGCTTACCAGAACAGAAGCTCAGGAGCAGAAGGCCACTTTAGTAGGCAACATCAGGTTCTTTCAAACCAGAACATCAGATCTGGCTTTTAATAAAAAATTACAGTGCATACAAAAGGCAAACAATACAATTTGAAGAGACAGAGAAGACTCAGATATGGCAAACATATTGGAATTATCAGACTGAGAATTTAAAATAATGCTGATTAATATGGTAAGGGCTCTAGGGTAAAAGTAAATAACAGGCAAAAACAGGTGGGTATTGTAAGTAAAGGAAGGAAAACTCCAGGAAAGAAAAGAAAATGCTAGAAATCAAAAACACTGTAGCAGAAATGAAGAATGCCTTTGATGGGAGCATCAGATCAAACACAGCTAAGGAAAAAAATTAGTGAGCTTGAAAGTATGGCAATAGAAACTTTTCAACTGTAAAGGAAAGAGAAAAAGAATAAAAAAATGGAACAGAATATGCAGAACAGTGGAACTATTACAAAAGGCAAACATATGTATAATGAGAATAACAAAAGGAAAAGAAGGTGAGAAGGGAACAAAATAACTAGTTGAAATAAAAATGTTTGAGACATTTCCAAATTAGTGACAGACACCCAACTCCAGATACAGGAAGTTCAGAGAATACTAATTCCAAAAAGTTTACACCTGGACATATCATATTTAAACTGCAGAAAATCAAAGAAAAAGAAAAAGTATATCTCAAAAGAAGCCAGAAGGGAAAAACGTCTTTCCTAGAGAGGAGCAAGAATAAAAATATTTTGAGAATTTTTTTCAAAAATAATGCAACCAAGAGGATGGTGGAGTGCAATTTTTAAAGTATTGAAAGAAAAAAAAAGCCACCAACCAAGAATTTTGTATCCATGAAATTTTCCTTCAAAATTGAAGCAGAAATAAAAACTTGCCAAAATATAAATTGAGGAAATTTGTCATCAGCAAACCCTTTATGCAGGAAATGTTAAAAGGAATTTTTCAGTGAGAAGGAAAATGGTATAAGTAAGGAATCCAGATTTATATAAAGAAAAGAATAACATTAAAGAATAAAAAACGTAAAATAAAGCTTTTTCTTATCTTAATTGATCTAACAGTTTGCCAAAAATAATAACAATGTACGTTGTGAATATAGCTTATGGATAAATATAACAAGTGACAAAAATGTTATAAGTGGAGGGAAGAATTTGGAATACCATTATAAGATATATGCTTACCCATGAAGTGGTATGATGTTATGTGAAAGTGGACTTTGATTAGTTGTAAATGTATAGGGCGAGCACTAAAAACTAGACAAAACACTAAAAATATTTAAAAATCAAATGTAATTGGCATACTAAGAATAAAAAATTGAAATCATGTAGAATGCTCAATTAAAACCAGAGACATCAGACCAACAATTGAGGGCAAAAAAGGAAGCTAAAAACAAGGCCTCACATAGAAAACAGTAATAAATATTGCAGATGTTAATCCAAATATATCAATATTCACTTTAAATATTAATATTCTGAATGAACCAATTAAGAGAGTGTATATACATATGTGACGCATATATATATATATATATATGTGACTCAAGTCTATGTTGTCTACAAGAAACTCATTTTAAATGTAAAGACATTTATAGACTAAAAGTAAAGGGATGGAGAAAGATAAATCACACTAACATTGATCAAGAGAAAGCTTGAGTAGCTACATTAATTTCAGGTGAAGTAAACTTCAGAGCAAGGAAAATTATCAGAATAAAGAGAGGCATTTCATAATAATAAAAAGGTCAGCTCTTAAAAAAGAGAAGTAATACTCAATGTGCATGTGTCTAACAACAGAGCGTCAAAATAAGTGAGGCAAAATCTGATAGAACTTCAAGGAGAAATAGATGGGTTCACTATTCTAGTTATACTATTAATAGTTGGAATGCTATTCTACTCCAACTCCCCTGCATCACTAATTAACAGATATAGAATGCAGAAAATCAGTAAGCATATAATTGACCAAACAGCATGATCAACTTCATCTTATTGACATCTAGTGAAGACTCCATCCAACAACAGAAAATGCAAAATACTTCTCAAGATGACATGGAATACTTTCCATGATAGACCACATTTTACCATACAATAAACCTTAATAAATGTAAAAGTATAGAGATGATGCAATGTGTACTTTCAGACCAAAATAAATTAACTAGAAATCAATAACAGAAAGGTAACTGTAAAACCCAAAATACTTGAAGATTAAACAACACATTTCTAAATAACACATGCGTTAAAGGAGTCTCGAGAGAAATTTAAAAATATATATATATTTTTTAAGTATGTTTTTTGGTGAGGAAATTTGGCCCTGAGCTGACATTTGTTGCTAATCTTCCTCTTTTGTTCCTCTCCCCAAAGCCACAGTCTATAGTTGTATATCTAGTTTTAGGTCGTTCTAGTGCTTCCATGTGGGATAGCACCACAGCATGGCCTGATGAGTGGTATGTAGGTCTGTACCCAGGAACCAAACTGGTGAACCCTGGGCTGCCACAGTGGAGCACGTGAACTTAACCTCTAGACCACAGGGCTTGGCCCCTAAAAATATTTTTAACTAAATGAAAATAAAATATAAACTATCAAAATTTACTGGATATAAGTGTCCAGGCTGGTGGCGTACTGGTTAAATTTGTGTGCTCTGCTTCAGTGGCCTGGGTTTGTGGGTTTGGATCTCAGATGCTGACCTACACACCACTCATCAAGCCATGCTGTGGTGGCATCCCACATACAAAATAAAGGAATATTGGCAAGGATGTTAACTCAGGGACAATCTTCCTCAAGCAAAAAGAGGGGCATTGGCAACAGATGTTAGCTCAGGGCCAATCTCACAACACACAAATTATAGGATATGATACAAGATGTACTTAGAAGCACATTTATAATATTAAATGCATATATTAGAAAAAAGAAAGATCTAAGGTAAGTAATCTAAGCTTGCATTTTAGGAAACTAGAAAAAGATCACCAAATTAAATGCAAAGTAGGCAGAAGAAAAAAATTAAATTTAGAGCAAAAGTAAAATTGAAAATAGGAAATCAATGAATCCAAAGGCTAGTTCTCTGAAAAACATCAATTAATTTGATAACCGGCTGGACAGGCTAAGAAAAATAGAGAAAAGACAAAAATTACTATTATCAAAGTGGAAGAGGGTCAATACTGTTGATTCCATGGACATTAAGGGAATATTTAAAAAAATATGATCAATCCTGTATTAACAAGTTGGATAACCTAGATGAAAAGGACTTAACAGTTGGAAAATTGCACTTTAAAATAAGAAATATGGCTAGAGACAGGCTATTTCATGATGACTAACAGGTCATTATGTGAGATAGATGAAACAATTTATATGCTTCTAAAAACACAGCCCCAAAATACTGGAGGCAAATACTGACAGAGTTAAAAGGAGAAATACACAACCAAAACATAATAGTTGAAGATTTTAACAATCCAATCTCAGTAAGTGCTAGAGCAAACAGATAGAAAATTAGCAATGATGTAGATAATAGAAAACAAAATCAACCAAATTAACTTAACTGATATTCATAGGACACTTCACTGAATGGCAGCAGAATGCACATTACTTTCAAGAGCACATGGAACATTATTCAACATAGATCCTATGATGGGCTAATAAACAAGTCTCAATAATATTGAAGAACTAAAATCATACAAAATATATTCTGAGCCCACAACAAAACTATATTTTATATCCACAAGAAGAAGTCTGGGAAAACATCAAATATTTGGAAGTTAAAAAATACACTTGTAAATAACCAATATATTTTGAAGTCAACAAAGGAATTTTTAAAAAGTGTAAATGAAAACATAAACATATCAAAAATTATGGGATAAAGCTAAAGGAGTGATTAGCGAAAAGTTTGTAGCTTTAAACACCTATATCAGAAAAGAAGAAAGGTCTAAAATAAATTACCTATCCTTCCACCTTAAGAAATTAGAAAAAGAGGGCAAACTAAATTGAAAGCAAGCAGAAAGAAAGAAGTAGTAATGAATAGAGTAGAAATCCATGAAAGGAAAGGTAGAACAGTAATATAGAAAAAACTCAATGAAATCAAAAGTTAATTCTTTGGAAATATCAACAAAATTGACCATAGTTTAGCTATAGTATTCAAGAAAATAGTGAAGAGCTCAATTACCAGTAATAAGAGTAAAAGAGGAAATTTCACTAATGAGCTTATAAAAACTAAAAGAATTATAAAAGAATGTTATGAACCACTTTATTCTAGCTAATTAGATGACTTAAATGAAATGGACAGATTCTTAGAAAGAAACAGATTGCCAAAGTAAAGTCAAAAGTGGATAGAAAATCTAAATAAACTTTTAAAAAGTAATACATTGAATTACTAGTTAAAAACCTTCTCATAAGTAAAATCTGACTCTCCTATGACTTTACTGATGAATTCTACCAAATATTTAAAGAGGAAATAATACTATCATTAACAGACTCTTTCAGAAAATAGAATAGGATGTACTTCTGAGTTTATTCGATAAGGCAAACGTAACCCTGATACCAAAACCAAAGACACACAAAAAAGTACATACCAGTATCACTCATGAAAGTAGACACAATTTCTTTTTTCAGCTTTATTGAGATAGAGTTGACACTTAACATTCTGTAAATTTCAGATGTATGATGTGTTGCTTTAACACATTTATTTACTGCAAAATTATCACCACCATAGCATTAGCTACCACCTCAATCCCATCACCATTACCATTTTTTTGTGTGTGGTGAGCATTTAAGATCTAATCTCTTAGCAACATTCAAGTATATTATTAGCTATTACTATTAGCTGTGCTTTAGATCCCCAACTTGTTAATCTTATAACTGGAAGTTTTTTTCATTGTTCAATATCTCACCATTTCCCTCAATCCCTGACCTCTGGTAACCACCACTCTACTCCCTGTTTTCGTTTTCTTTCTTTTTTTTTTTTTTTTTTGGTGAGGAAGATTGGCCCTGAGCTAATGTGTGTTGCCCATCTTCCTCTTTTTGCTTGAGGAAGATGGTCCCTGAGCTAAAATCTGTGCCAATATTCCTCTACTTTGCATATGGGATGCTAACACAGCATGGCTTGATGAGCAGCATGTAAGTCAATGCCCAGGATCCAAAACTGTGAACCCCAGGCTGAGGAAACAGAGAACGAAAACTTAACCACTACACCACTTGGCTGGCCTCATCCCTGTTTTCTTGTTTCACTTTTTTAGATTCCAGATACAAGTGATAGCATACAGTATTTGTATTTCTCTGTCTGACTTAGTTCACCTAGCATAATGCCCTCAAGGTTCATCCAAGTTGTCACAAATGGCCACGAAAGGGTTTCGTTCTTTTTCATGACTAAATAATATTTCATTGCATATATATATGCCACAATTTCTTTATCTATTCGTCTGTTGACAGACACATGGGCTGTTTCCATATCTTGGCTATCGTAATGATGCAATGAACATCTGAGTGCAATTATCTCTACAAGATCCTGATTTCAATTCCTTTGGATATATACCCAGAAGTGAGACTGTTGAAGGATATGGTAGTTCTGTTTTTAATTTTTTTGAGGAACCTCCATACTATTTTCCATACTGGCTGTTCCAATTTGCACCCCCACCAACAGTGCATTGGGGTTACCTTTTCTCCAAACCCTCATCAATACTTGTTATCTCTTGTTCTTTAGATGACAGCCATTTTACAGATGTGAGGTGATATATCATTATGGTTTTTATTTGTTTTTTCCTGATTGTTAGTGATGCTGAGCACATTTTCTTGTACCTGTTGGCCATTTGAATGTCTTATTTGTAAAACTGTTTATCCAGTTTTACTACCTATTTTTAAAGTGAGTTGCTAGCTCTTTTGCTATCCAGTTGTATGAGTTCTTTGTATATTTTGGCTATTAACCTCTTATTCAATATATGGTTTGCAAATATTTTCCCCAATTCTATAGGCTGCCTTTGACTTTGTTGATTGGTTCATTTGCTATGCATAAGACTTTTAGTTTGATGTAGTCCCACTTATTTATTTTTGCTGTTGTTGCTTGTGCTATTCCTGTCATATCCAGGAAATTGCTGCCAACAGCAATGTCAAGGAGTTTTTTCCCTATGTTTTCTTCTAGTTTTATAGTTTCACGTGTCATGTTTAAGTCTGTGATTCATTTTGAAGTAATTTTTGTACGTGGTGTAAGATAGGAGTCTAATTTCATTCTTCTGCATGTGTCTATCCCGTTCTCCCCCACAACAGTTTTGAAAAGACTGTCCTTTACCCATTGAGTATTTTTGGGTCCCAAATATTACTTGACTGTATATGCAGGGGTTCATGTCAGGGCTATTGATTCTTTTCCATTGGCCTAATTGTCTATTTTTATGCCACTGCAATACTGTTTTGGTTACTATAGCTTTGTAGTATAGGTTGAAATCGGGAAGTTTGATGCCTTTAGTTTGTTCTTTTTTCTCAATATTGCTTTAGCTATTCAAAGTCTTTTGTGACTTCATACAAACCCTAGGATTGTTTTTTCCATTTCTGTGATAAATTCCATTGGAATTTTGGTAGAGATTTCATTGAACCTATGGGTAATATGGACATTTTAACAATATTAATTCTTCCAATCCATGAACATGGGACATCTTTCCATTTGTTTTTGTCTTCAATTTCTTCCATGAACACCTTTGAATTTTCAGTGCACAGATTTTTCACCTTTTCAGTTAAATTTATTCCTAAGTATTTTATTGGTTATGATGCTATTGTGAATGGAATTGTTTTATTTCTTTCTCAGATGTTTTGTTGTAAGCGTATAGAAACACAACTGTTTTCTGTACATTGATTTTGTATCTTTGAGCTTTACTGAATTTGTTGGTTACTTCTAATAGTTTTTTGGTAATGTCTTTAGTGTTTTCTATATATAGGAGCATATCATCTGCAAACAAAGATAATTTTAATTCTTCCTTAACAATTTGGATACCTTTTATATCTTTATCTTGCTTGATTGCTCCAGCTAGAAATTCCAGTACTGTATTGAATAAGAATGGTGAGAGTAGGCACACTTGTCTGGTTCCTGATCTCTGAAGAAAACCTTTCAACATTTCACCATTGAGTGATGTTAGCTGTGGACTTGTCATAAATGGCTTTTATTATGATAAGGTATGTTCCTTCTACATACCCAATTTGTTGAGGTTTTTTATCATTAAAGCATGTTGTGTTTTGCCAAATGCTTTTTGTGCATCTATTGAGATGATCATATAATTTTTATATTTCATTCTATTTATGTGGTGTATCACATTTATTGATTTGCATATGTTGAAATATCCTTGCATCCCAAGATAAATCTCACTTGCTCATGGTGAATAATCCTTTTAATAGGCTGTTGAATTTGGTTTGCTAATATTTTGTTGAGAATTTTTACATTTATATTCCTTTGGGATATTGATCTGTAATTTTCTTTTCTTGTGCTATCCTTGTCTGACTTTGGTTTCAGAGTAATTCTGCTCTTGTAGAATGAGTTTGGGAATGTTCTCTCCTCTTCAATTTTTGGAAGTGTTTGAGAAGGATTGGAGTTCATTCTTCTCTAAATGTTTGGTAGAATTCATCAGTGAAATCACCTGGTCCTGGGCTTTTCTATTTTGGGAGGTTTTTGATTACTGATTCATCCATACTCATTATTGATCTGTTCAGATTTTATCTTTCTTCATGTTTCAGTCTTGATATATTATATGTTTATAGGAATTTATCTATTTCTTCTATGTTACCAAGTTTGTTGGCATATAATTATTCATAATATTCCCTTAAGATTCTTTGTGTTTCTGTGGTATCAGTGGTATTGTCTCCTCTTTCATTTATGATTTTATTTATTTGAATCCTCTGTCTGTTTTTCTGAGTAAGTTTCTATTGTCATTCTTGTCTCTATTTCATTTATTTATGCTTTGATGTTTGTTATTCCTATCCTTCTACTAACTTTGAGCTTAGTTTGTTTTCCTTTTTCTAGTTCCTTGAGATATAAAATGAGGTTGTTTATTTCCATCTTTCCTCCTGTTATCCACTTCTAATTTCATACTGTTGTTGTTGGAAAAGATACTTGGTATGATTTTATTTGTCTTAAACTTACTAAGACTTGTTTTGTGACCTATCGTGTGATCCACCCTGGAGAATGCGTGCACTTGAGAAGAATACATGCTGCTTTTGGTTGGAAATTTATGTATATGTCTGTTAGATCCATTTGGTCTAAATATTATTCAAGTTTGTTTCCTTGTTGATTTTCTGTCTGGATGACAAATGCCCAAAGTGGGCAATTGTAGTTCTCTATTATTATGGTATTGTTTTCTATTTCTTCCTTCAGATCTGTTTAGTATTTGCTTAATATATTTAGGTACTCTTATTGGGAACATAAATATTTATAATTGTCATATCTTCCTGATTAATTGACCCCTCTCTCATTATATAATGACCTTCTATATCTCTTGTTACCATTTTCGGCTTAAAGTTTATTTTGTCTGATATAAGTATAGCTACCTTGCCCTCTTTTGGTTTTCACTTGCATGGTATATATTTTGCTGTCCCTTTAAATCTATGCATATCCTTAAAGGTGAAGTGAGTCTCTTGTAGGCACCATATACTTAAGTCTTGTTTTGAAAAATTCAGTCACTCTTTGCCTTTTGATTGGAGAATTTTATCTATTAACATTTAGAGTAATTACTGATAGGTAAGGACTTACTAATGCCATCTTATTAATGTTTTTCTGGCTGCCTTGCAGTTCTATTTTTATTTTCTTCATTTCTTGATCACGTTCTCTATAAATTGATGATTTTTCATAGTAGTATGCTTTGATTCTCTTCTCTTTATTTTTTGTGTATCTACAGTAGATTTTTGCTTTGTGGTTCTTATGAGGTTTACAAAAAACATCTTACATTTATTCTACTCTATTTTACTCTGATAATAATTTAACTTTGATCACATACAAAACCTCTATCATTTTATTCCTCCCTCTTTTATGTTTTTGATTTTACCATTTACATCTTTTCTTATTGTGTATCCATTAACAAATTTTTGAAACTGTAACTATTTTTAATACTTTTGTCTTTTAACCCTTGACTGAGAGATTTTTTCCTCTTTCTTTTAAAATTCTCTGTTTGTCTTTGGTTTTAGACAGTTTTGTTATTTTTCTTGGAGAAGAATGCTTTAGATTGAAATTTTGAGGTGACTTATTAGAGTAATGAACTTGGTTGCCCAAGTCTCCCCCCAGATTTTGGAACTTCTCTGCCATTATTTATTTAAATAAGGTTTCTACTTTTTTCTCCTTCCAGGTGTCTAATAATGAGTACACTATATCTTTTCATGTTATCATCTGATTCCCATAGGCTTCCCTCACTGTTTTTATTCTTTTTGCTTTTTGTACTTCTGATTGTGTAATTTCAGTTAATCTGTCTTCTAGTTCACTGATTCTGTCTTCTGCTTGTTCAAGTCTACTGTTGAAGCTCTCTATTGAATTTTTCAGTTCAGTCATTGTATACTTTGGCTCCACAATTTCTGTTTGGTTCTTTTTTACGTTTTCTATCTCTTTGTTTAGCTTCTCATTTCATTCTTGTATTTTTTCCCAATATTGTTAAATTGTTTATCTGTGCTTTCTTGTAGTTCTCTGAGGATCTGTAGAACAATTACTTTAAATTCTTTGCTGGGCAATTTCTGGATCTTTATTCCTTTGGAGCCAGTTACTGGCGGTTTACTATATTCCTTTGATGGACACATTTACCTGATTCTTCAGGATCCCTGTAGCCTTGCATAATTGTCTGCACAATTGAAAATGCAGTCACCTCTTCCAGACTTTATGGACTGATTGCAATAAGGGAAGCCTTTTGCCTGTGGATGAGGGCACACTCAATTGTGCTGTGACCCTGGGTCTAGTGGTGAAGGGCATCAGGTGCTGGGACATTTGATGGCACTAGGTCCAAGGGGATGTAATGTCTCTTCAGCTCGGGCCACCAGGGTCAGCATTATCAACAAATGTGTGGTGCTTGTGAGCACTTTGTGCATCCATGGTGGCTACAAGGGCTTTTGAGGTCCTAAGTGGCACATCTAGGACCAGTAGCTAGGGACAAGTTCAGGCAGTCATGGTGGCTAAAGCCAGCAGTGTGCACACACTTGACTGCAAAGCCCAACTGCATGTGTTAGGTAATGGCAGAGGTCAGTTGCAGGCACACTCTTAGTGATCAGGTCCAGGGTAGCTAGCAAGGTCCAGGGCCAAATACGGGTTCACTCAGAGAAACTCCAGTGGCACTGGGTGTTAGGGTGCTCTTCTAAGGCTTCACATTCTACCTCCAGGTATGCATACTGCAGTGGAGGCCAGTGATGAGGCTCAGGCTGGGGCATGCAGGTGCATAGCTAAAGGGGCTATCTTTTTACAGATCGGCCCAGTGATGTCAGCCAGAGTCAGAAGGAAGAGCCAGATCTGGACCCACAAGTAGCTTCACAGGCCTCGCATGTTGGTGTGGTCTTCTGTGGCTGCACTCTTTTCCCCTGGGTGTGTACACTGCCATGGAGGCTGATTATAGAGGTCTGGCTAAGGGTGTGCAGGTAAACAGCTGAAAGGGCTAGTTACAACTGGGCATGGCGGTACTGACCAATGACAGGAAGCAGGGCCTGATCTGAGCCCACAAATGTTTGCAGGGACTCTTGCTGTCAGTGTGTTCCCCTGTGATTGTACTCTTTTCCCCTGGGTGTGAGCACTGCCATGGAAGCCAGTGATGTGAATCAGGTTACGGGCATACAGGTGCACAGCTGGAGGAACTATCAACACATGGATGTGGTAAGGCTGGCCAGTGACAGAAGGCAGGGTCTGAGCTTTCCCACAAGCATCTGTGGGGATTCCTGGCTGTCTGTGTGCTCACCTGTTGCGGCACACAGTCCCCACCTTGCTTGTGTACTGCAGTGGAGGCCAATGACAAGCATTAGGCTGGTGGTCTACAGGTAAACATCTATAAGGACTCACCCTAAGTGTGAGCACAGCAGTGGGGGTCACCCCAGAGCACTAGGCTGGTGTCTTGCACTCATAGAGCTGCAGAAGCCCAGGTAGGCTGCAAACGTAGCTCCTGGGCTCTGGTGGCAGGAGGGAAAGATTCAGGCACCTGGCATCTTCACTTGTGCAGCCTCAGAGAGTTTGGATAGCTACTGGCATGGGTCTAGACCCTGAAGGGCAGGGGGAGGAGGATCGTGGAGGAACCAAGGCTGCTGGTGTTAGTGAATGCAAATACCTGTGGGGGACAGTTGGTCGGCAGTTACCTTGCTGGCTAGTGACTTCATCAGTGGTGGGCTGCTGAGTTTGTCTACAGGACAGGTTTCTGTGAACCATAATCACCCCCACTGTGTGTTTGTTAATAATACCCTCTGACTTACTTTCTTGTTCCTAGCCAGTTCTATCTGTCTCAGTTTTGCTGGTCCAGGTGGGGTAAAATTGAAGCAAGAACTTTGTGCAGAATCCTGAAAGGCTAGAGAAGCTGGTCATTCAAGAAGCCCTTCCTTTCCTAGGGAAAGAATCTCTTTCTGGTTGGAAAGATCTTTCTCGGCACTGAACAACGCTGACCTGGGGAATGGGATGATATAGGAAAAATGAAGCTATCTTCCTTTCCTTCCTGTGTGGTTATTCTCAATTCTTTTTGGTTCCACAGTGTTGCTAAAACTTCCTGTGTGCACACTAGAGGCCTCCCAGACCTGGTTTTGTTCATGGATAGCTGTCCAATCATTGATTTTTGTGGGGAATAGGGAAGCTAGGTTCTCTTATGTCTCATTTTTTCTGCCCTTCCACCACCAATTTCGTAAGAAAACCTTAGCAAAACAATTTTAGCAACAAACAAAAGGGATTAAATACTGTGCCCAGGTGGAATATTCTAATTCATGGTTGTTTTTTCTGAAAATTAATTTATGTGATGTATCATAATAATACAATAAATTAATATTTTATTAATATCATCAACTCAATAGATATATCAAAAGTATTAGAAAAATCCAATATCTATTCAATATAAAAACATTCAATAAATTAGAGATAGAAGAACTTTGTCAATTTGATGTATAGAGAATCTGTAGTTAAGATATTACTGAATGATGAAAGCCTGAATGTTTTTTCCTAGAGAATGTCCACTAATGTCAATTCTACTCAATGTTGTACCAGAAGTTCTAGCCAGTACAGCAAGGCAAAAGAAAAAAAAAGGCATCTAAATGAGAAGGGAAAAAGAAAAATCCTTCTTGATATACACGTGGTATAATCCTATACACAGAAAATCCTAAGGAATCCACAAAAGACCCTGCTGGAATTAATAAGCATATTTAGCAAGGTTGCAGGATATGAGAACAAGATACAAAAAGCAATTGTATTTCCATAAACTAATGAGACAATCCAACAGTGACATAGAGAAAACAGCTTTATTCAAAATAAAATCCTCAGGAATAGATTTAGACAAAAATTGCATGACTTGTAAACTGAAAACTTCAAATCATTGCTAAGATAAGTTTAAAAAAAATTAAATAAATGGAGCAGCATTTCATTTTCATAGATTGGAAGACTCACTATTGCTAAAAGGGCAGTTCTCCCCATATTTATCTATTCATTAAAGAAAATTCCTATCAAAATCATCTATCAGCTTCTCTTTCAGAAATTGACACGCTGATTATAAACTTTATATAGAAATTCGAAGAACTTAGAGTAGCCAAAATGACTTTGGAAAAGAACAATGTTGGAGGAAGTACACCACTCAATTTCAAAACTTTCTATAAAGCTGCCATAACCAACACAGTGTAACACTGACCTTAAACATAGACATGTAGATCAATGGAACAGAATAGAGAACAAGAAGTACATCAACAGATATATGGAAAACTGGTTTTCTATACGAGTGCAAAGCAATTAAGTAGATAAAGTATAGGCTTTTCAACAAAAGGTGTTGGAACAATTAAATATTCATATGCAGAAAAAAACCCTTAGAGCTCTATCTAACATCATTTACAAAAATTCACTCAGAGTGAATCATGAACCAAAATGTGAGCCTAAATATTGAAAACTTTTAAAAGAAAATGTATGAGAAAACCTTAGTGACTTTGGATTAAGCAGAGTTTTTAGATATGACATCAAAAACACAATCCAAAGAGAAAAAGTGATAAATTTGACATCAAATTTAAAAATCTTTTCTCTTCAAAAGTCACTAAGTATTAATAAAATATTTGTAGTAGTAATACATAAAAATTTTATATTCAGAATGAAGAGTCCTTGAAACTTACTAATAGAAAACAACTCTATAAAAAATGGGCAAAATATTTGAACTGATATTTCAGCAAAGATATAAGGGTGGCAAATAAGTACATGTAAATATGCCCAACTTCATTGTTCATCAGGGAAGTGCAAATTAAAGTCACAGTTAGATACCATTACATTCCTTTAAAAATTGTATAAATTTAAGAAACTAACCACATGAAGTTTGGCAAAGGTGTAGGATAGTGTCTCATACACTGCTGTTGGAATGTAAAATTGTACAGTTTCATAGTTTCTTGAAAAGGTAAACATTCTCATTCCACTAATTACCCAAGAGAATAGAATGCTTATGCCCATACAAAGTTTTGTATACAAATGTTCATGAAAGCTTTATTTGTAATAGAACCTGGAAACAACCCAAATTAAATCAAAAGGTGATGGATAAAGAAAATGTGGTATATCCAAACAATAGAATACTATTTAACAATAAAAAAGGAACAAGCTATTGTTATATGTGCCAATGTAGATGAATCTCAACGTTTATGCTATGTGAAAGAAACAAGACTAAAAAAAATACATGCTGTCTGATTCTATTTGTATTAAATAGTAGAACATGCAAACTAATTTATAGTGAGAGAATGCAGATAAGATCAATGATTGCCTACAGGGAGGAGTGGCAACATTCCAGGATCATAAAGGGGCAAGACAAAATTTTTGTAGATGATGGATATATTCATTATTTTGATGTGATGATTTCATGGGTTCATACATATAATAAAACCTATCAAATCATAGATGCTAAGTATGTGCATTTATTATGTGCCAAAAAATACCTCAAGAAAGCTCTAAAATAACAACATTTAAATAATGTGTAAGATGATATTCACACTATTTTGTTGTCAAACTTCAGGCACTAATTAAACCCACGTTTTTACTTAGCAAATAAAAAATGATAAGAATTTTACACTAAATGGAGAAAACCCACAGCTGGCAAAACAAAAACAGTTTTTTAAATGTTTGCATCATTGGGTATACATTTGTCAAATCTTATCCATCTGTACATTTAAAACGTTTGCATTTTGTTGTATATAAAGAGTAAATATAATAAAAAGAAGGGTAAAACCAAATATATACAACAACCAAGACCCTTATCCACTGCTAATGGAAAGATAATTGCTATAACCACTTAGGAAAATCATTGGAAAATTTACTAATGTTTAATATAGGCATATGCTATGAATAAGCATTGCCTCTCCCAAGGGCATGTTTCTGAGAGATACGTGTCCATATGTTGACTAAACAACATTAGTAGAATATTCATTCAGCAGCACTATTGATAATACTCATGATTGCACATTGTTCATAAGGAATAGACTGCATTAATGGCTGTTATTTCTATACAAAGATATAGTATGCATTGATGAGAATGAACATTTTACAACCATAAGCAACAATACAGGTAAATCCCCAAATTAGGTAATATCAAGAAAAAGACAGACAGAAAAAAGTGTATACAATATAACTCTATTTATATAAAGTTTAAAATATGCCAAAAATGATCTATGCTCTTAGAGATCAAACTAGTGATTATCTTTAGAAAAGAGAATGACTGGAAGAAAGCAGTCTGGGGGTTCGAGGTGTTGATAACATTAAATTTCCTGGATTTGATGCTGGTTACATGGATGTGTTCAATTTGGAAAATTCTTTGAATTGTATAATTATGGCATGCATGCATTTCTGTTAACATGTTTGACTTCAGTAAAAATTCACTAAATAAATATTAATGGAAGAAATGGATAAACTTGTAACCTTTGGAGAGGAATGATGATTAGAAAATGTGCTGAGGATACTTTTGGGATTCTAGCAGGGTCTGTTTTCAGATCTGGATGGTTTTTGCTAGATCATTGCTAATATATTTATATACTGTATACTTTTTTGAATTGTGTAATACTTCAATTTTTTAGGTATAAGAAATAACAAAAGGTCATAATATGTTATTAAGTGTCAATGGTAGGGGAAAATACGCACACATATTACATATAGGTATATAGATATAGATTCAGATACAAGCATAGGTATTGGTATGGATTTTATTTATATGCATAAAATATAAATACCAGATGGAGAAACATGAGTCATTTAAAAATGGTTTCCTCTGGGGAGAGAAACTATGTGGCTTGGCAGGGGAGTGAGGATAGGGATTTTTCACAGTATGCCTTTTTCTAAATTTTTAGCTGAGGCCCTATTAATGTATTACTTTTAGTATGCTGATATCATAAATAAGCTGAATATAGTAATCAGCAGTCAAAACACATACACACTATCATAATAATTAAACACACATATATAAAAGATAAATAAGAAATCTATGAAAAACATACAATTGTAGTTTTGGATTATAAGCTTAAATATCCTTTTGTTTTTCTCTGTAGGAGATTGCGATGTATTAAAATTTCAATTATGTTTTATATAGGGATACCTATACATATGATTAAAGCGAAAGAAATACAAATTTATTTAAATATTCAGTGAATATCCACTGATTTCTATGTTTCTTTTCTAGATATAGTTTTTATTAAAAAAGGCTATGATACACATCGGAACAACTGGCTTATTCTGAGTTTCTACATTGTTCTGCCCTTTTTCACAATTTTCACCATTATGATCATGAAACGAAATGAAATGAGGAAATCACACAACAGAGAAAATGCAGAATATGAGGGGTAAATATGATTGTAAAAATAATTTAGTATTTAAAGTGTAATGGTCATTGAACACTCGTAAATTCATCATTATATTACATGACATTTGTTATATTTATCCCTAAGTAGATGTTATTTTTATTTATTTATTTTTAATTGCAATAACATTGGATTATAACATTATATAGCTTTCGGATGTACATCGTAATATATTTCAAATTCTGTGTAGATTACATCATGTTCACCACCCAAAAACTAAGTATAGTCCATCACCACACGTAAGCCTAATCACGCCTTTTGCCCTCCCCGCCTCTTCGCCTAGGGTAACCACCAATTAAATCTCCATTGCTGTGTGTTTGTTTGCCATTGTTTTTATCTTCTACTTATGAGTGAGATCATATGGTATTTGACTTTCTCCCTCTGACTGATTTCACTCAGCATAATACCCTCAAGGTCTATCCATGTTGTCACAATGGCCATATTTCATCATTTCTTATGGCTGAGTAGTATTCCATCGTGTATAAATACCACCTCTTCTGTATCCATTCATCCCGCCATGGGCACCTAGGTTTCTTCCAAGTCTTGGCTATGGTGTATAATGCTGCAATGAACATAAGGGTGCAAGTATCTTTATGCCTTTGCTTTTTCAAGTTCTTTGGATAAATACCCAGCAGTTGGATAGCTGGATCATATGGTAGATCTATTCTTAATTTTCTGAGGATACTCCATACCGCTTTCCATAGTGGCTGCACCAGTTTGCACTGCCACCAGCAGTGTACAAGGGTTCCCTTCTCTCCACATCCTCTCCAACATTTGTTGTTTCCTGTCTTGTTTATTATAGCCATTCTGACTGGAGTGAGGTGATACCACATTGTAGTTTTGATTTGCATTTCCCTGATAGCTAATGATGTTTAGCATCTTTTCATCTGTCTGTGGGCCATCCATGTATCTTCTTTGGAGAAATCTCTGTTCATATCTTTTGCCCATTTTTTAATCAGGTTGTTGGTTTTTTTGTTGTTGAGCTATATGAGTTCTTTGTACATTTTGGATATTAACCCCTTCTCTGATATATGGTTTGCAAATATCTTCGCCAAATTGTTAGGTTGTCTTTTCCTTTGCTGTGCAGAAGCTTCTCAGTTTGATGTAGTCCCATTTGTTCATTTTCTCTTTTGTTTCCCTTGCCTGGTCACACATGGTACATGAAAATATGCTACTAAGACCAATGTCAAAGAGCATACTACCTATGTTTTCTTCCAGAAGTTTCATGGTTTTGGGTCTTACATTCAAGTCCTTAATCCATTTTGAGTTAACTTTTGTGTATGGTGTAAGATAGTTGTCTACTTTCATTCTTTTGCATGTGGCTGTCTAGTTTTCCCAACACCATTTATTGAAGAGACTCTCCATTCTCCATTGTATGCTCTTGGCTCCCTTGTCAAATATTAGCTGTCCATAGATGTGTGGGTTTATTTCTGGGCTCTCGATTCTGTTCCATTGATCTGTGTGTCTGTTTTTGTGCCAGTGCTATGCTGTTTTGGTTACTATGGCTTTGTAGTATATTTTGAAATCAGGGAGTGTGATACCTCCAGCTTTGTTCTTTTTCCTAAGGATTCCTTTGGCTATTCAGGGTCTTTTGTTGTTCCATATAAATTTTAGGATTCTTTGTTCTATTTCTGTGAAAAATGTTTTTGGAATTTGAATAGGGATTGCACTGAATCTGGAGATTGCTTTAGGAAGTGTGGACATTTTAACGATGTTAATTCTTCCAATCCAAGAGCACGGAATATGTTCCCATTTCTTTGTGTCTTCTTCGAGTTCTTTCAACAATGTTTTATAGTTTTCGGTGTACAGATCTTTCACCTCTTAGGTTAAGTTTATTCCAAGGTATTTTATTCTTTTTGTTGCAATTGTAAATGGGGTTGTATTCTTAATTTCTCTTTCTACTTCTTTGTTGTTCATGTATAGAAACACAACCAATTTTTGTATGTTGACGTATCCTGCGACTTGACTGTATCCATTTATTATTTCTAAAAGTTTTTTAGTGGATTCTTTAGGGTTTCTAAATATAAATCATATAGTCTGTAAAGAGTGACAGTTTCACTTTTTCCTTTCCACTTTGGATCCCTTTTATTTCTTTTTCTTGCCTGCTTGCTCTGGCTAGGACTTCCAATACTATGTTAAATAAGAGTGGTGAAAGTGGACATCCTTGTCTGGTTCCTGTTCTTAGAGGGATAGCTTTTAGTTTTTCTCTGTTGAGAATATTTGCTGTGGGTTTGTCATATATGGCCTTTATTATATTGAAGTATTTTCCTTCTATACCTATTTTATTTAGACTTATTATAACAAATTGATGCAGTAACTTGTCAAATGATTTCCCTGCATCTTTTGAGATGATCATGTGATTTTTATTCTTCATTTTGTTAATGTGGTGTATCAGGTTGATAGATTTGCGGACCTTGAACATCCCTGTATCCCTGGAATAAGCCTACTTGATCACAATCTATGATTTTTTTAATGTATCGTTGTATCTGATTTGCTGGTATTTTGTTGAGGATTTTTGCATCAACGTTCATCAGTGATATTGACCTGTAATTTTCTTTTTAGTGTTGTCCTTGTCAGGTTTTGGTATCAGGATAATGTTGGCTTCCTAGACAGAGTTAGGAAGCCTCCCCTCCTCTTCAACTTTTTGGAAGAGTTTGAGGACAATAGGTATTAGGTCTTCTTTGAAAGTTTGGTAGAATTCATCAGGGAAGCCATCTGGTCCTGGACTTTTATTTGGGGGAGGTTTTTGATTGCTGTTTCGATCTCCTTACTGTTGATTGGTCTATTCAAATTCTCCACTTCTTCTTGGTCCGGTTTTGGAGGGTTGTATGTTTCCAAGAATTCTCCATTTCTTCTAGATTATCCAATTTGTTGGTGTATAGTTTTTCATAGTATTCTCTTATTACTTTTGTATTTCTGAGGTGTCCGTTGTAATTTCTCCACTTTCATTTCTGATTTTATTTATTTGAGCCTTCTCTTCTTTTTTCTTGGTGAGTCTAGCTAAGAGTTGGTCAATTTTATTTATCTGTTCAAAGAACCAGCTCTTGGTTTCATTAATTTTTTTATTGTTTTTTAGTCTCTATTTCATTTATTTCTGATCTGAGTTTTATTATTTCCTTCCTTCTGCTGATTTTGAGCTTGGTTTTTTCTTCTTTTTCCAGTTCCTTTAGAAGCACTGTTAGACTGTGCATTTGGGACTTTTGTTCCTTGTAGATGTAGGCCTGAATTGCTATAAACTTCCCTCTTAGAACCACTTTTGCTGTATCCCACAGCATGTCGTATTTTCATTTTCATTTGTCTCCAGGAATTTTTTGACATTTCCATTGACCTGACCGTTGTTCAGTAGCATTTTGTTTAATCTCCACATTTTTTTGGCTTTTCTGGTTTTCTTTCTGTAGTTGATTTCCAGTTTCATACCTGTGTAGTCAGAAAAGATGCATGGTATTATTTCAATCTTCTTAAATTTATTGAGACTTGTTTTGTGACCTAAAATGTGATCAGTCCTGGAGAATGTTCCATGTGCATTTGAAAAGAATGTGTATTCTGTGGTTTTTGTATGGAATGTTCTGTATATATCTACTATGTCCATCTGGTCAAATATGTCGTTTCAGGCTAGTGTTTCCTTATTGTTCTTCTGTTTAAATGATCTATCCATGGTGTAAGTGGAGTGTTAAAGTTCCCCACTATTGTTGTGTTACTGTCTATTTCTCCTTTTATGTCTGTTAACAATTGCTTTATATATTTAGGTGCTTCTATGTTGTGTGCATAGATATTTACAAGTGTTATATCTTCTTGTTGGAAAGTTCCCTTTATGAGTATGCAGTGTCCTTCTTTGTCTCTTGTTACAGTTTTTGTTTTTAAGACTATTTTGTCTGATATAAGTATTGCTACCCCTGCTTTCTTTTCTTTACCATTTGCTTGGAATATCTTTTTCCATCCTTTCACTTTCAGTTTGTGAGTGTCTTTAGGCCTGAAGTGTGTCTCTTGTATGCAGCATATATATGGGTCTTGTTTTTTTTTTTTATCCAACTGGCCACACTATGCCTTTTGATTGGACCATTTAGTCCATTGACATTTAAAGTAGCTATTGATAAATATGTATTTATTGTCATTTTGTTACTTTTTTCTGGATGTTTTAGTAGTTCATCTCTTTTCTTTTCTTTTTCTCTTGCTCTTTTCTCTTGTGGTTTGATGACTTTCTTGAGTAATATGTTTGATTTCTTTCCTCTTACTTATTTGCTTACTTATTGTAGGTTTCTAGTTTGTGATTACCATGAGGATCCTATAGAATAGTCTATGTATATAGCAGTCTATATTGAGTTCATAGGCTCTTTAGCTTGACCTCTTTCTAAAAGCTCTACTTTTTTCACTCCCCTCCTCCAACATTTTATGTTTTTGAAATCATATCTAATCTCTTGTTTTGTGCATGTCTATCCATTACCCTCTTATCATTGAAATAGGTAATTTTAGTACTTTTGTCTTTTAACCTTCATATTATCTTCATAGGTGGTTGATCTGCTACCTTTACTATATTTTTACCTTTACCAGTGATTTTATTGCCTGTTTTGGGGGGGTTCTTTTTGATAATTTTTTATCTCTATTTCTGGTCATCATTTCTGCATTTAAATAAGTCCCTTCAGCATTTTTGTAAAACTGGTTTCTTGGTGATAAACTCCTTTAATTTTTGCTTGTCTGCGAAGCTCTTTATCTCTACTTCCACTCTGAATGATAACCTTGCTGGACAGAGTATTCTTCGCTGTAGGTTTTTTCCTTTCAGCACTTTAAATGTGTCATGCTCTTCTTGTCAAGCATGTTGGGTTTCAGCTGAGAAGTCCACTGATAGCCTTATGGGCTTTCCTTTTTATGTCACTTGTTGCCTTTCTCTTGCTGCATCAAGGATTCTCTCTTTCTCTTTAATTTTGGTCATTTTAATTATAATGTGTCTTGGTGTGGCCTCTTTGGGCTTATCTCATTTGTTGCTCTCTGTTCTTCCTGTACTTGGATGCCTGTCTCCTTCCTTAGGTTAGGAAAATTTTCAGATATTATTTCCTCAAATAGATTTTGATGCCCATTTGTCTTTCTCTTCTCCATCTGGGACACCTATAATATGAATGTTAGTGCACTTCATATTGTCCCAGAGTTCCCTTAGACTGTTCTCTTTCTTTTTAATTATTTTCTCTTTCATCTGGTCAGCTTGGGTGATTTCCTCTGGTCTTTCCTCCAGCTCACTGATCTGTTCTTCTGCATCCTCTACTCTGCTATTGAGTCCCTCTAGTGAATTTATCATTTCCAGTATTGTATTCTTCGTTTCTGATTGGTTCTTTTTTATATTTTCCAATTCTTTGTTGTTGATCTCACTGTGTTCATCCAGTCTTCTCCTAATATCTGTGAGCATCCTTATGAGTTTTTGTTTGATCTCTTTGTCAGGTAGGTTGCTTATTTCTGTTTCATTTAGTCCTTTTTCTGAGGTTTTGTCCTGTTCCTTTGCTTGGAATGCATTCTTTTGTCTCCTCATTATGCCTCTTTTTCTGTGCTTATATCTATGTATTAGGTGAGTCGGCTATATCTGCTGATCTTGGAGAAGTGGCCTTATGTAAGAGACACCTTTTGAGGCCCAGCAGTGTGCTTCCCTCTCATCACCAATCCAAATGATCCAGGAGTGACCTTTTTAGTGGGCTACTTGTCTCCTTTTGCTATGGCTGGGTTGCTTTTAATGCAGGTGTGCAGGGAGGCTAGTCTTTCCCTCCCTGGCCAGCTGTTTGTAAAACTGATTTGGTTTGGGGAGCCTCAGCACCATTGGCTACAAGGTTTAACTGCACACTCCTCTTGCAGTTTTCCTGTTAATTGGGTAGGTACCCAGTGTAGCTGGTTGCTAGGCTCAGGGGCTTACAGTTACTATAGGCCTCAGACCTACAAAGCTGTTGTCAGTTCTCTTAGGAGTACAGCTGAGTGGGACTGGCCCTAGGCATGGGAAAATCAGTTATTTCAGGCTTTGCAAGGTTGGATTGATCCTTTTTATGGCTATTTGTGAAGCACAGGTCTTCTGCCCCTGATAAGCCCAAGCCCCCACAGGTCCACACACACCATCTACACAGTCCTGGTCCATGCACACTTCCCAATCCCCTCAAGCATACCCCAACTCCTCACTGCAGAGGCCCCCACCTCTCTACCAAGACCCTCAACAGTTCATCTGGTCCTCACACAGGCCCTACCCTACAGAGGTGGACACACTTACCTGCCTGTAGAAGGTCAAGGCACTCAGTCAATGCAGGTGGACAAGTAGCCTAAGGGCTTTCTATTGGGTGGGTCTGGCCCCTAGGGTGGGCTGCCTGCCCTACCTGAACTGTATTAAATCTGCGCTCTACTGGGTGTGGCAGACCCTCTGCTAACAGGCCAGGGGAAGAACTTCAGTGGTGTCAGCCAGGGTCTGTATCAACACTCCTGGACTACAGCACTCCTGGTGGCAACAATGGCCACCACCAGTGTTGCAGTCTCCAGAGAGGTCTCTCCTCTCACTTATATGCACTCTGAGAGGAGTGAGTTTGTTCTTTGGCCCTTTAAGACCCATGTCTTTTTGGCTTTCATCTGATAGCTTTTCTGGGGGGTGTCCCCCCGTTCAGTTAACAGCCAGCAAAGCCAGACAGTAAGACTGCTGTCTCAGTTGGGCTGAGTCTGAAGGATGCTTATAGCAGTATTGGGCCCCTGCTCAGGACCTCACTCCTCCAGGGAGGGCTGTGTACCTTAGGCTGGCTCCTGCCTGGCCAGCTGTGAAGGTCCACTGCTTGTGAAGGTGGCTTTTTTTCTCTCCAGAAGGAATTTCTGCCTCTTCTGCCTTAGTCCGGATGGTCCCTTATTGTAGGGGTTCTCTTTATCCAGTTTTCAGTTTTCTATCCAGGGTAATTTTTCAAAAAACAGCTGTAACCTGGCTGTGTTCATGGGAGGAGATGAGTTCAGAGTCTGCCTATGCCGCCATCTTGATGAGATCTACCTTAATTTTAGAAATGAAGAAAAAAATTAATGAATAAGATGATTTACACCCGCAATTCACAAATCCATAGGAACTGGATGAGGGGTTGATCTATCTGCTTAAGGATAAGGAGAGGCCATTTGATATAATTGCAGGCATTCTAATGTGTGTGTGTTTGTGTGTGTTTATGTTGATATTATATATATACAGGGAGAGAGTTGCTTAACAATGTTGCTTAAGGTGTTCTAATGTTCTTAAGGCTATCTAACATAATGATATATCCAATATCCATTGCTGTCTTCCTCCTTTGTGTAATAGCTACATTGTTTCAGAGGAATTGATGAATCCCATGTCCCCAGGAGTGGGCCATGGAGAATTTGTACCAATTAGGATAATGTTGTCTAACTTATAACACTGAGTGGTCACGTAATCCAGGACTAACTCAATCAGCACAGAACATTTCTTCATTTAGGGAGACTAGATTCACAAGAGGCCCAAGTTGTGCAAAATGGCATTCTTTTCTTGATTGTGGGAAACAAAAATCTTTCTTACTGAATGTAAACAAAGGAACACATAAATACAGTTGCTGTTGTCATCTACCTTCTTACCAAAACAAAAGTCTATTTGAAGATGAAGGGTTGAGCTGAGACTAGAGAAATGGAGACACTCAAGCTTTTCTATTATTATCAACCAAAATCATCTTAAATGGACCAGACCACATACCTGATATGGATTCTCTTGAAACTAATTAGCAAATGCATATAAGACAGCAAATTAATTAGCAAATACTACTTCCATGCTTATATATAAGAAAGCATATATATATATATATATATACAGTTATGTAACTTTTGTGATATATATATATATACATATATAACAAATATATATAGTTATGTAACTCTGTTATATATATATATATATATACACATAACAAAAGAGGCATGAAAATAGGGTAATTTCTTGAACCCAAGTTTGGAACCAACATGAAATTTTATGTATGAAATGAATTGCGTTTCTCAGAAATTTCTGTTTCACTAATAATAATATTTATTTCTATTAATCCACCTATCTATTTATTTGTTAACAAGTAACAATTTTTCATTCTTCAGAACTTAAACTTTTATGTTAACTGACACTGGGGCATAGAATAATTTACTTTGTTAAATAAATGACTATTTAAGAAGGAGAAATTGTAAATTTACAATCTTTTAATCTCAAATCATTAGCAGCATTTCACTCACCCCTACATGTTTCAAGATAAAATCATAGAGAGTTTCAGTTATTTGTCTAGGTTACCGTTTTTGACTTTCAATGATTTCACAAGTTTGCACATTTGAAAGGACTCACACAACACCATAAAGTATGCTCACATAAGTCTTCTATTCAAATACAATACACTGTTGCTGAAACAAATTTCAGAGACATGCACTTCACACATAAAATGTTCAGTTGGTTCTCCACTTGGGTTTAATAAATTCATGTGTTATAACTGTATATGTCATAAACTATACTTATTTTTGTCTAAGCAGTCAATTATCCTTTTGAAACAGCTTTATTATTATATAATTCATATACCACACAATTCACTCATTTAAGCATACAACTCAATTTTTTAGTTTATTCACAGAGTTGTGTAACTATCACCATGATTTTAGAACATTTTTAGAACATTTTAATCACCTCAAAAAGAAATTCTGTACTCGTTAAAAGTTACTCCCTGGGGTTGCCAGGGGCTGGGGTTTGGCAAAATGAGGAGATGTTGGTCAAAGAGTAGAAACTTCCAGCTATAAGATGAATAAGTTTCAAGGATCCGATATTCAGCATGGTGACCATAGGCAACAATACCATATATTATACTTGAAAGTGAAGAGAGTAGGTCTTAAATATTCTCACCACAATAAATTAAAAAAATATAATTATATAAGGAGATAGATGTGTTAACTAACCTTATTATGGGAATTGTTTTGCAGTATATATGTGTATCAAATCATCACGTGATACACTCCAAACGTACATAACGTATGTCAATTATCTCTCAATAAAGCTGGAAAAAAAATGTTACTATTTATTTACCTGTAACTCTCCAAGGCCTAGAGAACCACTGATCTGCTTTCCATGCCTTTAGATTTTTCTATTCTGAATATTTAATGTAAATGCAAAGATGTAATCTACACTCTTTGGTGACTGGCTTCTTTCACATGGAATAACGTTTTCAAGGTTCTTTCATCAATGTTTTTGGCATGTATCAGTACTTCATTTTTGTATTGGCAAATAATATTCTATTAAGGGTATGTCATATTTTATTTATTTATGCATCAGTTAAGGACATTAGGATTGTTTACACTTTTTGGCTATTATTGCTAATGCTGTTAAGAACATTCATTATAGTTTTTGTATGAATATACGTTTCCATTTCTTTTGAGTATGTATTTAGGCCAGGAATTCCTGCGTCATATGTTAACTCTCCTAACATTTTGAACAACTGTCATACTGTTTTCAAAGCAGCTGTACCATTTTACAATTCTAGCAGCCATATGTGAGGATTTCAATTTTTTTAATATTCTTGCCAAATCTTATTTTCTGTCTTTTTGAATATAGCCATCCAGTGGATGTGAAGTGGTATCTTATTGTGGTTTTGATTTCCATTCTTTCATGGATAATAATATTGGATGATAATATTCATATACTTATTGGCCATTTGTTTATCTTCTTTTAAGAGATGTCTATTTAGATCTTTGGATTTAAAAAAGTTGGTTTTTGTCTTTTAATTATTGAGTGAAAAGGGGTTTTATTTTTTTAACATATTCTGGATACTAACCCATTGTCAGATGTATAACTTGTAGACATTTACTCCTATTCTGTGATGTGGGCTTTCAGTTTTTTTATGATTTATTTTAAAGTAGTAGTTATTTTTTTTCATTGTAAAGAATTGCCATTTATCTGTTCTTTTTCCTTTTATGCATGTGGTTTTGGTGTTGTATCAAAGAAAACTTTGCCTAACCCAAGGTCAGGAAGATTTACTCCTATGTTTTCTTCTGTGAGCTTATAGTTTTAGCTCTTATATTTAGACCTATGATTCATTTTGCATTAATTTTTTTGTATGACGTTAAAAAAAGATCTAACTTCTTCCTTTTGCATATGGATAACCACTTTTCCCAGCAAGCTTAGTTTAAAAGACTATTCTTCCCACATTGAATTGTCCAGGAACCCTTATTGAAAACAATTGACCATAAAAATGAGAGTTCATTTCTGGACTGTCAATTCTACCTCAATTATCTGTATGTTTATCCTTATGCCAGTACTTCATTCTCTTGATTGCTTTAGCTTTGTAGTCATTTTTAAAATTAGAAGTATGGTTCTCCAATATTGCTATTCTTTTTCAAAATTGTTTTGGCTATTCTAGACTCCTTGCATATCTATATAAATTTTATGACCAGCTTGTCAATTTCTGTAAAAATCCACTTGGAATTTTGATAGGGACCACATTTAGTCTGTAGATAGATTTGGGGAAAATTGCCACATTAACAACATTACGTCTTCCAATGGTAGCATGGGATGCCTTTCTATGTATTCAGGTCTTCCTTAATTTCTTTCAATCAAATATTTTGTACTTTTCAGAGTACAAGTCTTAATATCCTTTTGAAAAATTTCTTTGTAAGTGTTTTATTATTTTAGATGTAATTGTAATTGAAATTTTTTTAAAAAATTATGCTCCAAAAGCTCATTGCTAATGGATAGCATTATAACTGTTTTTGTGTATATTGATGTTGTATCCTTTATACCTGCTGAACTGATTTATCAGCTCTAGTAGTTTAGAGAATTTTAACATTATTTTCTGTATACTAGAGCATAACATCTGCAAATAGAACATTTAATTCTCCCTTTCCAATTTGGATATATTCTCTTATTTCTCTTGTTTAATTGTCCTGGCTAAAACTTCCAGTACAATATTGGATAAAAGTGATGAGAGCAGACATCCTTGTCTTCCTTATTTTAGAGAAAAAGCATTCAGTCTTTTACCATTAAGTATGATGGTAGTTGTGGGATTTTTGTAGATGCCTTTAATTAGATTGGGGATGTTTCCTTCTGCTCTTAATTTGTTAAACGTTTTTATCATGAAAGTGTGCTGGATGTTGTCAAATGTTTTCCTGCACTTACTGAGGTAGACGATCCTGTGTTTTTCCCTGTTTATTCTATTAATAAGGTGTATTACTCTGTTTGATTTTCACATGTTGAGCCAACCTTGCATTCTCAGGATAAATACTACTTGGTTATGTTATATAGTCCATTTTATATGTTGCTAGATATGACTTGGCAGTCTTTTATGAGGAATTTTGTGCATATATTCACAAGAAAAATTGCCCTATAGTTTTCTTTTCTCTTAACATCTTTGCCTTGTTTTGTATGACGGTAATATTGGCCTCAAAGATTGCATTGGAGAGTGTTCCATCTTATATTATGTGGAAGAGTCTGTGAAGAATTGTTATTAATTTCTTTTAAAATGCTTTGTAGATTCATCCTTGAAGCCAAGTGGGCCTGAGTTTTCAACTAGGAAAGTTTCTTTTTTTAAATTACATAATCTCTTACTTTTTTATAGATCTATTCAGATTTTTATTTATGGGCATGTCAGGAAGTTGGAATTGAAAGGAGAGACTTTGGTTTACAGACAATAAGAAATCCAGTGGCCAAAACATCAGGCTGGCCATATTTTCATTCACTGATTCCATTTAACAGCTTATCACAGAATATGCAGTTTATATTATGGTATCTGGCACATGTAGACTTTGGCTGGGGTTATCCTCCTGAGTTCAGAATTTATTACTGTGCAAATAGACATTGAAGCAAAGACTAGGCACACCAGAATAACCAAAGAGGAAAACTTTTATTTTGCTTCTTCTGGGTGTTTTAGCTCTGACTTTGCCAAAAGAAGAACAAAGGGATCTCCTTTTCCCCGGGAGGCTGGTAAGAAGTCTGAGATTCTGCTCTGGAGTTGGAGAAATGTAGTCTCTTGCTCTTTCTCTTTCAGTTCCCTGAAGCACGATGCTTAAGAAGGGAAAGGAGGCCACTGAGTCCTTTTTTGTCTCCAGAAAAACAAGATCATTTGAGCAAGAAAAATAGCAGACTGGTTATTTACTAGGACCCACAAACTATATAAATAATTCCTCATTAGAGAAATACAGAATTTTACAGCCAAATCAAAACAGGATCCTTTGAAGTCAAAAGGAGTTAAGTTTAAGTAAAGGCTGTGAGCATGCTAGTCAATTTCACTGATGAACAGTATTAGAAAATACATTTAGAGAGTTTATCCAGTCACTGTGTAATTACGTTTAGTTAATGTGAGAATAATTGTTGGGTAAGGAAACCTGGTTAACAAAAGAGAAAAATAAAACATTGCCTGGATATGATGACTTATGTAATTATCTGGATATCACATGCAAATTATAATGAAGTTATGTAATGTTCCCTTCTCGTGTACCACTTTTTACACTATCAGTGCATCTTTGTGGTGAAGAGTTTGAGGCAGCATCAAACACAACCCAGAGGCCCTTTTTGCATTTTCACTATTGGGGAAAAGAAAAGAGACAATGGAAGGGAGTCAACATTTAATTAATCGCCTGTCATTGTCCAGACACTATCATAAGCACTTGATTATCTCCACTTTAAAGATGACATCATTGAGGTTCAATGAGATTAATTAATTTCTCCAGGATTACACAGGCAGAGAGAGGTTAAACCCGATCTAAAACAAAGTCTATCTTCACTATTTTCATTTCCTTCAGTCCTCATCCTACTCAAGTCCCTCTGGCTTTTATGCTCACCACTTCCTCTGCACTGCTTTCTGTAAAGTCACCAAAAATCTTAGTAGCCAAAATTGACTAGCATTTTTTTGAGCATTTTGCTTGTTTTGTCAACAGAATTTCACTTTGTTGACCACTCACTCCTTTCCTGAAACTTTTCTTCCTTTTGAGGTAAATCTACGGGAAATAACTCCCTCAATTTTTGTTTGTCTGAGAAAGTCTTTATTGGTCTTTCACTTTGAAGGATAATTTCACACAGTACAGAATTACAGCTTGGTGATATTTTTCTCTTAACACTTTATATATTTCACTCCGCTCTCTTCCTACTTGCATGGTTCCAGATAAGTTGGACATAGACCTTTTTCTCGTGCCTCCATAGGAAAGGCATTCTTTTCTTCTGGATTCTTTCAAGATTTGTTCCTTATCTTTGATATTCTTCAGTTTGAATATGATACGCCTAATTGTACATGTTTTGTATTTATTCTGCTTGGTGTTTTCTGGATCTGTGATGTGGTGTCTAACATTAATTTTATGAAATTTTCAGTCATTATTACTTCAAATAATTATTTTATTCCTTTTTATCTTTTTTCTCCTTCTGGTATTCCCATCATGCCAATATAACCCCACGTGTAGGTGTTCCACAGTGCTTAGATATTCTGTACTGGGTTTTTTCTTTCAGCCTTTTTTCTCTTTGCTTTTCAGTTTTGGAAGTTTCTATTGACATATTCTCAAGCTCACTGATTTCTTCTTTAGCTGTGTCCAGTCTACTACAGAGCCTGTCAAAGGAATTCTTCAGTTCTGTTACAGATTTTATTTTTAGTATTTCTTTTTTATCCTATCTTAGATTTTCCATCTGTCTGCTTACATTATCCATCTGCTCATGTTGTCCACTTTTTCCATTAGAGCACTTAACCATACCTGTTTTAAACCTGTATTAAACTTCCAGTCTAATAATTCCAACATCGCTATCATATCTGAATCTGGTTCTGATGCTTGTCTCTTCAAACTGTGCTTTTTGTCTTTTAGTATGACTTCTAATTTTTTGTTGAAAGCCAAACATGATATACTTGGTAAAAGGAACTGTGGTAAATAGGCCTTTAGTGATATTGTGGTAAGGCACAAAGGGAGGAGAATAATTCTACAATCTTATGATTAAGTCGAAGTCTCTTAGCCTGTTACCTCTGGGCTGTGACTTTCACAAGTACTTCTCAGTTTTCTGCCCCCTCAGATGGGGGAGGATGACTAGAAGGGGCTAGAGTATTTCCCTCCCCCCAGGTCAGTTAGACTCTGATAAAAGAGTAAAATAGTTTCTCTTGAAGGCAAGCCTTGGTAGGAAGAACAGAAAAATCTGTATATATTTTAAAACAGCTACTTTTCCTATCCCCCTTCTGAAAACATAGGGGGATTTTTCTCTGATTTTGACTGTGAGAACCTAATGGGATCCCTAGAGGTAAAATTCACAATAGTTTGGGGACCCTTAAGACTGGGCCTCCTTGGGGTTTTTAATTATCCTAATTGTCCACACAGAGTTTCTAGCCATTCCTAAATTATATAGGTTTTCCTACCCTGACACTGGTTCCCATGGACAACCAACTTGTAAGTCTCTGTTCTAGTAAGTTGTGATTCTCTGTACCTGCCTGTCTGTCTCTCCAATTTATGTGGTACCCATATGCCCTGTGACCTCTATTCCCTGACAGATCTAAGAAGAGTTGTTAATTTTCAATTTGTTCAGTTTTTTACTTGTGGTTAAGAGGGAGTAATAAAATGACAACTTCTGAACTTCCTACATGCCAGACTGGAAACCCAAAGTTTGACTATACTGTTTTTTTAATTATCTACGTAAGTGTCTTTACCAAAGCTCTTTGCTTCTTTATATGAATTTTAATTACTGTCTTGGGTAATTTGCTTCAGCCTGAAGAATCTCATGTTATTTCTTAAAATGTGTCTACTAGCAACAAATTCTCCCAGGTTTTCTTTTTTTAAATCTAGGAATGTCTTTATTTCACCATCATCATGGAAAAATAACATTGCTGGATACAAGAGTCTTAGCTGATAGATTTTTTTTCTTTTAACATTTTGAGTACATCATCACACTGCCTCCTGCCTCCATTTTGTTCTGATGGGAAATAAGCTGCTAATCTTATTTAATTTTTTTTTTGGTATGTGATGAGTCATTTTTTTCTTACTGTTTTCAAGATTCTTTCTTTGTCTCTCAATATTTTGACTATTATGTGTCAAGATATGGATCCCTTTGTGCTTATTTTTCATGGAATTCATTGAGCTTCTGGATTATGAATGCTTTTCATCAAATTTGGGAAATTCTCAGCCATGAAATCTCTAGATATGATGTTTTGCTCCTATATCTCTTTATTCTTTATGGATTCTGTTAGATGTATGCCAGTGCAGTTAAGGTGTCCTACATATATGTAAAGCTCTGTTCATTTTTCTTGCTTTTCCTCGTTGTTCTTCAAATTATTAACCTGTATTGATCTGTGTTCAAGTTAGCTGAATCTTATGCCAGCTCAAACCTACTGCTGAACCCTTCTTTTGACTCTTTCACTTTAGTTGTTGTACTTTCAACTCTATAATTTCCATGTTTATTTTTTATAATTTCAAACTCTTTATTATTATTCTATATAGGATGAGACTCTACTGGCATGCTTTCTTTTCCTTTTCTCTCCATGGTTTCCTTTAGTTCTTGGAACTCACTTATGATAGCTGCTTTGAAGTCTTTGTTTGCTAGGTCAAATATCTGCTTTCACACAGGCAGTTTCTGTTACCTGCTTTCTTCCTTGGGTGTAGGTCACACTTTCCTGTTTCTTTGCAGTCTGTAACATTTTCATTGGAAACTGGAAATTTTAGATATTTTAGCAATTCTGGATGCTAATGCCCGCCCCAGCACCCACCCCCGCCCATATTCACCCAAAGTTTCCTGTTGTTGTTCTTTGATTTTTCATTAGTTTAGTGACTTGACTGGATTATTTCACTGAAATAAGTTTTGCCTTTAATGTGACACCTAGAATATTGTTCCTCAGAGGCATAATTTACTCTATAGTCTGAGCCAGTTAAATCCAAGTGCCTTTGCAGGAGTAGTCTTTGATGCTTGTTTCTCTCTGATACCAAAAGGACTCTTCTTAGCTGTCTCTTTCTTTGGTTCTCTCTGTTAAAATTCTAGCTGGTCTTTAATTTAGCTTGTTTTTCTCAGGAGCTGCCAATCTCTTAATTTCTTACCACCACAATCTCCAAAGTATTTGATAGCACCCTTTGTCTTTCACTTCTCCACCTTCTGTTCCAAATAAATCATTTACTTTGGAGAACTACAGATTCAGCAATGTCACTCTTGTGCATTTATCTCTGAGAAATGAAAATTAGGTTCTCACAGAAACTTGAATACGAATGTTCATAATTCCTTAATACGTAACAGCCAAAGCCTGGAAATCAATGTCATTCAATGGGTAAATGGTTAGACAACCTGTGGTAAATCTATACCAACACATACAACACAGTAATAAAAGGAAACAAAGTATTGATAGAAGTAAAAACTTTGAAGACCCTAAAGAGAATTATGCTAAGTGACACAAAGCCAATTTTGAAAACTTATATACTGTGTGATTTCATTTATATAAAATTCAAGTCATATCAAAAATTACAAATATGGAGAATAGATGAGTAGTTACCAACAAGTTAGGGATAATGAGGAGAGTGGGTGGGTATGTCCATAAAGGGGCAGCAACAAAAAGCCTAGTGTTCTTAGTACGGTACTGTATCTTGATGTGATCATAGTTACATAAAACTACACATGTGATCAAGTTGCTTAGAACTATACACACACATGCATGAGTGCATGTGGAAATGGTGAAATAAGAGTCATCTCTGTGGACTGTGTCAATGTAGATTTCCTTGTTTTTATATTATAGTATAGTTAGGCAAAATGTTAACATGGGGGAGGCTAGGCATTGGGTACATGAGACTTGTCTGTATGTTTATTTGCAACTTTCTGTGAATATAAAACTAAAAACTAGAAAGTTAAAAAACTGAATCATAGACAGAAGTGTAAAAGGTTAAATTATGCAACTTTTTGAAGAAAATATGGAAAAATTTTGTAAGTCTAGGACTAGACCAAGAGTTCTTTCACCTGAGAACAAGTCATGATCCATAAGAAAAATTTATATTTGGTCAAAATTAAAGACATTTGATCTAAAAAACACCTTGTTAAGAGGGTGAAAAGACAAGCTGAAGTCTGGTAGAATGTATTTGCAAACCATGTATCTGGCAAAGATCTAGAATGCACTAAAATAATTCAAACTCAACAGCTGAAAAAAATCCAGTTAGAAAATGGGCAAAAACATAAACAGAGAATTTACTTAAAAAGATTTACAGATGGCAAACAAGCACATTAAAATATACTTAAGATAATTAGTCACAGGGGAAATGCAAATTAAACCAATGAGATATCACATTTCTCCAAACAGAATGACTACGATTAAAAAAATAGTGATAATAGTAAATACTGATGAGGACGCAGAAAACTGAATCTCTCATACATTACTGGAGGAAACGAGAAATGGTATAGCTATTGCAACAAAAAATTTGTCAGACCTTATGATACAACCCAACAATTTCACTCTTGGGTATTTATCCTACAGTCAAGAAATTTTATGTTCACACAAAAATATGTACACAAGCTTTCTAGCAATGTTATTTGTAATAGTCAAAAACTGGAAATTACCCAAGTACTCCTTAATGAATGACTGGTTAAGCAAACTGTGGAACATTCATACCATGGATGCTACTCAGGAATAACAAGGAATAAATTATTAATACATGAAACATCTTTGATGGATCTCAAGGGAATTATGTGACAGAAAAAGCAATCTCAAGAGCTACTGTATGATATCATTTATACAAAGTACTCTAATTACAATTACAGAGATGGAGACCAGATTATGTGCTGCCAGGGATTAGGAATTGGAAATAAGGCAGGCAAGTGTTTTGTACAGGGGTAGTATGAATATTCCTTGTGGTGATGAAACAATTTATATGTTGATTTTGGTGTTGGACACATTAATCTATACATGTAATAAGATTGCATACATTTTTATACACACACAAACGCAAATCAGTAGATGTAAAAATTGGTGAAATTCAAGTTAGCTCTATGGATGGCATGAATTAAAAATTTTCTGGTTTTGATAATGTAGTATCGTCATGCAAGATTTTTATCATCAAGGGAACCAAGTGAAGGGTACACTCATGATACCTCCTTGTAAATTTTTTTAAACTTCCTGTAATGTATGATTATTGAAAAAATCAAATAAAATTATTCTTTTCTCCAAAAGCCTATTAAGTGATTCCCAGTACCTAAAAAAGAGGATAAAGAGAACAACAACAATAATATACAACAAGTTGCTAAGTTGAAAACCATATCAAGAGTCAATGCACGGGGGCCGGCCCCATGGCTGAGTGGTTAAGTTCTCATGTTCTGCTTCGGCGCAGGGTTTCTCTGGTTCTGGTCTTGGGCGCGGACAAGGCACCACTCATCAGGCCATGCTGAGGCGGCATCCTATATGCCACAACTAGAAGGACCCACAAGTAAAATATACAACTATGTACTTTTGGGGGACTTGGTGAGAAAAAGTAGAAAACAAAAGATTGGCAACAGTTGTTAGCTCAGGTGCCAATCTTTCAAAAAAGAAAAGAAAGAGTCAATATATTTAAATAGTCTAAATACTCCAATTAAAAACAGAAGATGTTGAATATCAAATCCTGATTGCTATATAACTTCAGGATTATTTTAATGCCCTGTTGTCCTCTATTTTAAAAAGTGCAAAGTATAGTGAGGGAATTATCTGTAGACCACTGTGTAAACTACTCAATTTTTTACCTGAATTATTTTTAAAAATTTAATTTTATGCAGCAAAAAAACACACATTTTTTAAATGTTCTGAACATTCTATGTTGGTCTAAACTCATAACTATCCCCCCCCCAAAATGATGGTGGGACTGTAAGAAGACAAGTCCATTGCCTTCATTTGGTGTTTTCTGCCACTGAATTAGAAATTAGTTTCTATGATATTCTGGAAATGTATGATATTTTTAAGAAAATATTTGAACCACACAGTAACATCTGAGGGCAAAGTTTTGTATCTGTCGTTAACTGTGGCCCTCTAATTATTCCTTCTTCTAGGAACAAGCTCATCTCAGAACGCTGTAAAGGACTAAGTTCTCTTCATAAATCTAGGATCCCCACATAGACTTGTCAAGTCATATTCCAAGAGAAAAGGAGAGACTTTCAGTCTTAATACATAACAATACAAAGCACTATTATAAATTTTTTGTATGTATTTTAGTTTAGTTCATTAGGGTTATCTATGCCACCTTTTAAATCATAATATTTAAATAGGTGGTAATGCTAAGAAATATTTGAAGGGAAAATAAAATTTTAATCTTTAGTTATTTGAGCAGACAACAATGTAGTCTTTGTTGGGAAAAAGAATAGAAGCAGGTGGTGAAGTCGTCAATGAACAAAACCATCAGTCACACTTACTGATCGTTTTCTACATGCAGACCACTGTGCCAAAAAGGAGAATTACAAAAGGTATCCGTGTACTTGGAAAGCTTATAATAGAATGAGGAAATAGAATATGCCTCAAAATATACGTTGAAAACTAACATAAAATGTAAGACTGGATAAAAATCTGGAGAAATATATGCTGTCAACAAGACACCAACTTGAAATCTAAAGAAACAAATAGGTTAAAATTAAAAGATATAATATGTTAACACCAACCAAAAGAAAGCTAGAGTGGCTATGTTTTTATCAACCAAAGCAAATTTCTGAACAAGAAATACTATTTTATACAAAGAGGATAATTGTAATCATAATAAAAGGATGAAGTCATCAAGAGGATATAGAATGCTTTCAGTTCTAACAGCTACTGCTTCGAGTTTGAACCTTTGTTATTACATATATAAGAGACAAAAAATCACAAGTATCATTACATGTTTCAACATGTCTCTCTCTCTCTTAGTAATTGATAGAATAAGTAGACTGAAAAACAGTAAGAATATGAAAGAATTGAAAAACACTAATAAGGAGCATAAACTTTTAGAAACTCTACACTACAACAGCAGAAATCACATTTTTTTTTCCAGTGCACCTGGAACATTTAACAAGCTAGAGCTACTCTAAGCCACCAAAAAAAGTAACAATACATTTAAACATATTCAGATCATCCAAAATATGTACTCTGAAAAAAAATTTTATTTTTGGTCGATAACAGTAAGACAGGTAAAAAAGCTTCACATATTTGTAAAGTATGCAACATGTTTTTAAATAATTCATTAATCAAAAAAATTACCAGGGAAATTATAACACATTTGAACAGACTGACAATAAAAACGTAAGGAAAAATTTGTCAGAAATGTGTAAAGCAGTACTTTGGGGAAAACTTATATCATTAATAACTTATGTCAGAAGTGAACAAAGTTTAAATCAATCACTTAAGCTTCTACTCAAAGAAACTAGAAAAAAGAAGACCAAATTCAACCCAATATAAGAAAAAATGAGATTATAAAGTTTAGAAAACAGCAATAACAAAATACAACACAGGACAGATGGTGTCAAGATGGTGGCATAGTTGGACTCTGAACTCACCTCCTCCCATGGACACAACAAATTTACAACTACTCAGAACACTCACCCCTTAGAGAGAATTGAGAACTGGATAAAAAGTACCCCAATAACTAGAGATAGTGCTGACTGAGGTGGAAGAGGCAGAAATTCCTTTCTGTAGAGACAAAAGTCACCTTTGAGCCATGGCACTTCATGGCCAACTGGGGGAAATCTTAAGGTAAAAAGCCTTCCCTGTAGGAATGGGGGATCTGAGCAGGGGAGCATTACCACAACAAGCATCTTTTGGACTCAGCACAACTGAGACAAGTGTCATAATATTTGGCTTTTGTGGCTATTAACTACAACAGGGAACACCCCCAGAAAAGTTATCAGATGTAAGGCAAAAAAAGCCTGTTGTTATAGGGCTCACACACAAATTCACCCATTTCAGGGAGCTGTGGAAAATCACCAGGAAAAAATACGCACAGTCCTTTAGTGAAAAGAGACTCACTTGATAGGCTGTAGGTGCATCTCAGTGAGAGATGAGACCTCCCCAGGGACTGAGACATTGGGAGCAACCATTACTGTGACCAACTACAGGCATGCTGACACAGACACTGACAGATGTCATTGGAGTTATTCCCCTGGCCTGTTAGCCCAGGGGTCTGCCCCAGACACTAGAACACCAATTTATTCCAGCTCAGCCAGTGCAGGCAACCCTCCATAGGCACTGGTCCCACCCAACAGCAAGCCCTCAGCAACTTGTGGGCCCACATAGGTTGGGTGCCTGGGACCTCTTCAGCCTGGCACGAAGGCCCACATCAGTGAGGCAGGGTATGTGTGAGGAGTGGGCCTGTTTAGGTGGAGTGTGTTGGGCTTCTGCAGGGGGGGTGACTGAGTCTGCTTCACTGGGTTGGGATGTGCACTCAGGGCACAACTGTTTTGATGGGGTGTGTGGCTGTGTGCGGGTTGGGACTTGTCAACTGCAACAGACTTGTGCTTCTCAAAAGCCACATGGGGATCAGTCCCACTTTGACAAGCCTGAAACAACTGGGTGCTCCTATGCTGGGGCCAGCCCCACTTAGCAGCAATCCTGAGAGAGTTGACAACAGCCTTGCAGACCAGAGGCCTACAACAATTGTAAGCCCCTGAGCCTAGCAACTAGCCATGCTGGAGACTTACTTAACAGAAAAACAGCAACAAGAATGTGCTATTAGACCTTGCAGCCAACTGTGCTGGGCTCCCCCCACCTGATGAAGTGACTGAGGGGTCCACAAAAGCCACACAAAGCTTAGCATTACAGCCATGTGGCCAGAGGGAGAGCCCAGCTGACTCATAGGCCTGCAGCAAGAACAACCCTGCCATAACAGAAGGACACATATAGCCCACACAGGGGAAATTCCTGGAAATTTGGAACTGGTGATGAGAGGGAAGCACATTGATAAGCCTCAAAAGATATCTCTTATGTAAGACCAACTATCCAAGATTGGGAGATGTAGGTGACCTACCTAATACATAAACATAATCACAGAGAAAGAAGCAAAAAGAGTAGACAAAGGAATATGTTCCAAATAGGGGAACAGGACAAATCCTGAGAAAAAGAACTCAATGAAATAGAGATAAACAATCTACCTGACAAGGAATAAAAACTAATAGTCATAAGGATGCTCACTGATCTAGGGAAAAGAATGGATCAACTCAGTGAGAATGACAACAAAGAACTGGAAAATATATAAAAGAACCAATCAGAAATGAAGTATACAATACTGAAAATGTCAAATTCACTAGAATGATGCAATAGCAGAGTAGATGACACAGAAGAATGGAACAGTAAGCTGAATGAAAGTCTAAAGGAAACTACCCAAGCTGAACAGATAAAAGGAAAAAGAATCAAATAAATGAGGACAGTCTAAGGGACCTCTGGGACAACACCGAGGGCACTACATCTGTATTATGGGTGTCCCAGAAGGAGAAGAGAGAGAAAGGGGGTAGAAAATATGTTTGAAGAAATAATAGCTGAGAAGTTTCCTAACGTAAAGAAGGAAACACACACATCCAGGTACAGGAATCACAGAGAGCACCAAACAAGAAAAATCGAAAGAGGCCCACACCAAGACACACTATAATCAAAATGTCAAGAATTAAAGATAAAGAGAGAATCTCAAAAGCCACAAGAGAAAGGCAACAAGTTACCTGCAAAGGAAACCCCGTAAGGCTATCAGATAACTTCTCACCAGATTCACAGGCTAGATGGGAGTGGCACAATATATTTAAAGTGCTTAAGGTAAAAAACCTACAGCTAAGAATATTCTACCCAGCAAGTTTGCCATTCAGAATGGAAGGAGAGATAAGATTTTCCCAGACAAGCAAAAACTAAAGAAGTTTATCACCAACAAACCAGCCTTACAGGAAATGCTAAAGGGACTTATTTCAGTGGAAAAAGAAGACCTCAAATAGGATTAAGAAAATTATCAAAAAAAAGGCAATAAAATCCCTGGTAAAGGCAAATATACAGGAAAGGTACAGATCAACCACCCATGAAGCTAATATGAAGGTCTAAAGACAAAAGTACTGAAATTGTCTGCTTCCATGATAAGACGGTAACTGATACACACACACAAAAATGAGGTTCGATATGATATCAACAACATAAAATGTGGGAGGAGGAGAGTCAAAGAGTAGAGCTTTTAGCAAGAGGTCAAATTTGAGAGATCATTAACTCAATATAGATTGCTGTATACATAGGTTATTGTATAAAAATCTCATGATAATCACAAACCAGAAAAGTATAATAAATACACAAAAAATTAAGAGAAAGGAAACCAAACATAATACTAAAGAAAACCATCAAACCACAAGAGAGCAAGAGAAGAAAAGAATAGAGAAGAACTACTAAATGCCTAGAAAAAAAGTAACAAAATGACCATAAGTACCTTCTTATCAATAGGTACTTTAAATGTCAGTGGACTAAATGCTCCAATCAAAAGACATATAGTGCCTGATTGGATAGAAAAAAAAAGAACCAAATATATACTGCATACAAGAGACACACTTCAGACCTAAAGACACTCAGAAACTGAAAGTGAAGGAATCGAGAGAGATACTCCATGCAAATGGCAATGACAAGAAAGCTTGGGTAACAATACTTATATCAGAGAAAATAGACTTTAAAACAAAAACTAACAAGAGACAAGGAAGGACACTACATAATGATAAAGGGAACAATGCAAGAAGAAGATATAACACTTGTAAATATCTATGCATCCAACATAGGAGCACCTAAATATATAAAGCAATTGTAAACAGACATAAAAGGGGAAATAGCAACACAATAACAGTAGGGGACTTTAACTCACACCTTACACCTATGGATAGATCATCCAAAGAGAAGATCAATAAGCAAACATTGGCCTTAAATGACGCATTGAACCAAATGGGCTGAGTAGACATATACAAAACATTCCATCCAAAAACCACAGAATACACATTCTTTTCAAATGCACATGGAACATTCTCTAGGATAGATCACATATTAGGCCACGGAATAAGTCTCAATAAATTTAAGAAGATTGCAATAATACCAGACATCTTTTCTGACCACAATGGTATGAAACTAGAAAGCAACTAGAGGAAGAAAATCAGAAAAACCAAAAATATGGGAGATTAAACAAAATGCTGCTGAACAACGATTGGGTCAATAAAAAAATCAAATGGGAAATAAAATAATACCTGGAAACAATTAAAAATGAAAATATGACATGCCAAAATTTATGAGATATGGCAAAAGAGGTTCTAAGAGGGAAGTTTATAGCAATACAGGTCTACCTCAACAGACAAGAAAAATCTCAAATAAATAGTGCACCTAAATGAACTGGATAAAAGAAGAACAAACAAAATCTAAAATCAGTAGAAAGAAGGAAATAGTAAAAATCAGAGCAGAAATGCATAAAATAGAGACTAAAAAAGCAATAGAAAAAAATCAAGGAAACTAAGAGCTGGTTCTTTGAGAAGATAAACAAAATTGACAAACCTTCAGCCAGACTCATCAAGAAAAAAAGAGAGAAGGCTCAAATAAATAAAATCAGAAATGAAAGAGGAGAAATTACAATGGGCACATCAGAAATACAAAAGATTACAAGAGAATACTATGAAAAACTATATGCCAACAAATTGGATAATCTAGAAGAAATGGATAAATTCTTAGAATCATACAATCTTCCAAAACTGAATCAAGAAGAAATAGAGAATTTAATAAACCAATCACCTTAAGGAGAGAAAAATAGTAATAAAAAACTTCCCCAAAAATAAAAGTCCAGGACCAGATGGCTCCCCTGGTGAATTCTACCAAACATTCAAAGAAGACTTAATACCTGTCCTTCTCAAACTCTTGCAAAGAATTGAAGAGGAGGGAAAGTTTCCTAACTCATTCTATGAATCCAAAACCAGACAAGGACAACAGAAAAAGACAAAATTACAGGCCAATATCATTGATGAATATAGATGCAAAAATCCTCAACAAAAAACTAGCAAATCATATACAACAGAATATTAAATAGATCATACACCATGACCAAGTGGGATTCATTCCAGGGATGCAGGGATGGTTCAACATCTGCAAATCAATCAGCATGATACAACAAATTAACAAAATGAAGAATAAAAACCACAAGATCATCTTAATAGGTGCAGAGAAAGCACTGGACAAGCTACAGCATTGATTTGTGATAAAAACTCTTAATAAAATGGGTATAGAAGGAATGTACTTCAACTAAATAGGAGCCATATATGACAAACCCATAGCTAGTATCACTCTTAATAGAGAAAAACTGTACCTGTAAGTACAAGAACCAGACAAGGAGGCCCACTTTCACCACTCTTATTTAGCATAATATTGGAAATCCTAGCCAGAGCAATCAGGCAAGAAAAAGAAATAAAAGGGATCCAAACTGGAAAGGAAGAAGTGAAACTGTCATTATTTTCAGATGACATGAATTTATACATAGAAAACCCTAAAGAACCCACTAAAAAACTTTCAGAAATAATCAATGTATATGGCAAAATTACAATATACAAAATCAACATAGAAAAATCAGTTGTATTTCTATACACTAACAAGGAAGGAGCAGAAAGAGAAATTAAGAATACAATCCCATTTACAATTGCAACAAAAAGAATAAAATACCTAGGAATATATTTGACCAGAGAGGTGAAAGACCCATATACAGGAAATTATAAGAAATTGTGGAAAGAAATTGAAGAAGACACAAATAAATGGAAAGATATTCCATGCTCTTGTATTAGAAGAATTAACATAGTTAAAATGTCCATACTTCCCAAAGCCATCTCCAGATTCAATGCAATCAAAGTTCCAAAAACATTTTTCACAGAAATAGAACAAAGAATCCTAAAATTTATATGGAGCAACAAAAAACCCCAAATATCCAAGGGAATCCTGAGAAAAAAGAACAAAGCTGGAGGCATCACACTCCCTGATTTCAAACTATACTACAAGGCTATAGTAACCAAAACAGCATGGGACTGGCACAAAAACGGACACAAAGATTGATGGAACAGAATCAAGAACCCAGAAATAAACCCACACATCTATGGACAGCTAATTTTTGACAAGGGAACCGAGAACATACAATGGAGAAGGGAAAGTCTCTTCAATAAATGGTGTTGGGAAAACTTGACAGCCATATACCGAAGAATGAAAGTAGGCCATTATCTTACACCATACACAAAAATTAACTCAAAATGGATTAAAGACTTGAATTTAAGACCTGAACCTTGAAACTTCTATAAGAAAACATAGGCAGTACACTCTTTGACAATGGTCTTAGCAGCATATTTCCAAGTACCGTGCCTGACGGGGCAAGGGAAAAAAAAGAAAAAGGAAACAAATGTGACTACTCAAACTAAAAAGTTTCTGTACAGCAAAGGAAACAAACCATCAATGAAACAAAAGGACAGCATAACAATTAGTAGCAGATATTTGCAATTCATATATCTGATGAGGAGTAAATATCCAAACTATACAAAGAACTCATACATCTCAACAACAAAAAGACTAACAACTCAATTTAAAAATGGGCAAAAGATCTGACAGACATTTCTCCAAAGAAGAAATTGTGGCATTATTTACAATAGCCAAGACTTAGAAGCAACCTGGGTGGCCATCAAGGGACGAATGGATAAAGAAGATGTGGTATATATACACAAAGGAGTACTACTCAGTCATAAAAAAAGATGAAATCTGGCCATTTGTGACAACATGGATGGACCATGAGGGTATTATGCTAAGCAAAATAAGTTAGAGGGAGAAAGTCAAATACCATATGATCTCACTGATAAATGGAAGATAACAGCAACAACAAACAAACACAGAGACAGATTGGACTGGTGGTTACCAGAGGGGAAGTTGGGATGGGGAAAGGAGTAATTAGCCACATTAGTATGGTGATGGATGGTAATTAGTCTTTGCATGGTGAACGTGATGTAATCTACACAGAAATCAAAATATAATGATGTACACATGAAATTTATACAATGTTATAAACCAATATTTATAATTAGTAATAGAAAATAAAAATTAAATAGAATAAAATAAAATAGAACACAGGAAAGCAATCAATTAAATCAGTGAACCAAAATGCTGTTTCATTGGGAAGATCAATAAAATTACCAGCTCTGTATTCAGACTGATTTGAATGAAGAGAGAAGATGAATATTACCAATATCTAGAATGAGAGATGATCCTTCATCACTGATCCTGTAGACAATAGAAAGATACTGAGGAAATATCAAGAAAGTGTTAATACCAATAAATTTGACAACAAAATGGACAAATTCTTGAAAGACTAAAACTATCAAAGCTTACTCAGGAAGAAATGGATAACCTGAGCAGCCTTATATCTATTAAACAGCTTGACTTTGTAGTTCAAAATCTATTTATAAAGTTATCTCCAGGCCCAGATAGCTTCTCTGGTGAATTCTATCAGACATTAAAGGAAGAAACAACACTAACATTGCACAAAATCTCCCACATAGTTCAAGAGAAATTAAAATGGTCGTTGCCATTTGGTTTCGGGAAGGGAGAAATAGGGACTTAATAGTTTAACAGATATAGAGTTCCAGTTTTTCAAGATAAAGAATTTTGGAGATGGTTGTTGGTGGTGTTTGCACAACAATGTGAATATGCTTAATATATCCTTAATATATTAATATATAATAAATATATAATAATAATTAATATATTACTTAAAATAATAGCAATAAACTGTACACTTAAACATGGTTAAGATGGTAAATTTTATGTTATGTGTATTTCACCACACCAAAAAAATTATCATAAAAAAACAAATTTTGAAAAAATACTGAAATTAAGCAAGTCACCAACCTGTATATTAAAACCTGAAATGAACATTCTTTCCAAGTTAACTCTGTTGACTTTCATTGTGTGAACTCCATATTGATTGCAAAAATTTTCTATGTAGTCTCTCACTTAGTTTCCTGAAGCTATAGATTTTTCTAACAACCAAAAGTGTACAAAACCGAATAAATAAATGGATTTCTATTGTTTTTCAATCACTTTCATAGCTGTAATTATTTTGCCTCATATTTAAATTATAGATCAATTCTAAAGTAATAAAACACATATGGACATTTAATATTTGGCTTTTTATTTGGAAACCTAGTTTTCCAAGAAACTTTACAACAGAAGAATTGATTTAGATGTTTCTTTTTACATTATCTACGAGTGTGCGTGTATGTGTATATGTGTATTTGACCTGAAACTTAAAAGAGAAATTCGGCAGTAGATTTGGATAAAACAGGCAACTGTCTGCTGTTAAACATATTGTGACTTTCCGTTTTTTTCTTTCGCTACAGTAATTCAGCCATTGTACCGGAAAGCTGTCAGGCGCACTATTAACACTGCCAGGAACTTCACCAACAAATGGTCTGTTTCCAGAGGAGAAAGTATGCTTTATAACCCTTATGTCACCCGAAATATGTTTAGAAAGTCAAATTTTTTGAAAATAAAGCCCACGTGGCCAGAAGCGCAGGCTCCAGCGTGCTTCCCGTGTGCAGAGGGCCGTGATTGGGCGCCCCTGGGGCTGCAACCGGGCGTCCAGTCCGCAGAGGTGGGCCCGGGGCCCCCCACCCCCACCGCCCTTTCCCTCCAGCCGCCTCCCCAGCGCTCGAACAGCCAACCTCTATCGCTGCGGCCAGGCTGGCAGGCCACACAATGCTGTCTCTCTTGCTGATCCTCTCAGGCCTGGGCTGGGTGACCTCCGCGGTTCATGGTAAGTGAAGGACCCTGATGCTGGGAGGACCGCCTGTCTCAGAGCCCCTTTGAGTGGCGGGCGTCGCCCTCCTTGCTCCAAAACCCCAGGCCAGGCTGGGGAGAGCCCAGCGTCCTGTCAGAGCCCGCCTAGTTTCAGGGTCCTGCCGGGCCTGGTGTTTGGAGGGTTCAGAGCAGGACTGGGACAGCTGTCCCTCACTTACCTGACCCTGCACTTGCAGGACAGGGCACCCATCTCCTGGGGAGGTGGGAAAGGAGAGAGCCTGGATAGGGTCCTGAGGCCAGCCTTCTTCACCCACTCAGGGCTGAGGTCAACAAGCCCCAGTGTCTCCGGAGGGTCATAGAGTAATACTGCCACTTCTAGAGGAGGCTCTTCCTGGAATCTTACAAAGTATGATTTTGTGGTGTGTGTGTGTGTGTGTGTGTGTGTGTGTGTGTGTGTTTGGGGCTTGGAAGTTCCAAGAGTGATGTGATATAAGAGAACAAGTGAGGACTAAGGATGCTTCCTGCACTGAAGATGCTCACGCATGGTTTCCTTATTGCAGAGCTATGAATATTGATTTGAGGGTTACAAATAAATCTTTAGCAACTAGACAAATTTTTAAATATAGAATAGTCGAATAATACTGATTAACTACATTTATTTTGTAACATGATTCAAAAATATAAAACGAGTAAAATTTAAAAGGATAAATCGGCTAATTTATTGCAGATTATATGGTTCTTTAGATTGAGAGTTTGAGATATTTTACATAAAATTCTTAGAATTAGAAAGTTCAGGAAAGGATGCCTGGGCAGTGCAAAATAGATTAGCATGTATAATAGTGGTGAAAAAGCTGAAATGTGCTAAAGGAAGTTTTCAAGTCTTCATCACTTACTAGTTAGGTGTCAAAATAAACCTAACTTCTCTGTATCTTTAGTTCCCTTAATTATATAATGGGTCAAATAGAACCATACCTAGTACATAAATATATTGTGAGACTTTAAGAGGTATTTTATAGAGTGCTTAGCTATAATGCAAAAAATTTATTTTTTGTTGTAATTGGTAAAGTACAGGTACGTTATGTCATTGAAAAATAGATCTCAGCCTCGAGTAATGGTATATAGTGATGTCATTACACGATATCTAGAATATAGGAGGCAAATTATACATTTTTATTCTCAAACAATAGAATAAAGGAAGGGTACTAAAAGAAATATTTTGTTGATGTGCTTCCCATGCAGTTTGTAGCAACTATAATTATAAAATCCATCAGGGATTTCAACATACAAAAGCAATCAATGTGGTACACCACATTAACAGAATGACAGAAAAGAACCACATGATCATGTCAATGATGCAAAAAAAGCACTTGATAAAATGCAACAAGCTTTCATGACAAAAATACTCAACAAGCTAAGAACAGAAGGAAACTACCTCAAAATAATAAAAGATGTATACGAAAAGCCTATAGCTAACATTATACTCAATGGTGAAAGACTACTGTTGAACTCCTATAGAGAATTTTTCATTTCAGCTATCATACATTTCTTTTCCAGAAGTTGTGTTTGGTTCCATTTTATAATTTGTATCCCCTGACTAATATTCTCTATTTGGTGAGACATTGTTCTTTTACTTTCCTTTAGTTTTTTAAACATAGCTTCCTTTAACTCTTTGAAATTATTTGAAATAACTGATTTAAATTCTCTGTCTACTTGGTTCAACATCTGGGCTGCCTTGGAGATAATTAATATTGCTATTAATATTGATTGTCCCTCATCCCCATTTGTGAATGATATTTTCTTGTTTCTTTTCCTATCCAGTAATTTTTTTAAAGAAAACCGGATATTTAAAATAATATGAAGTGACATCTCTGGAATCAGATTCTCCCTCCTCTCCAGGGTCTGTTGCTATTGCTACTTTTGGTAGTAGTTGTTTGTTTGTTAATGACTTTTCTGAACTAATGCGTACAGTCTGTATACTCTGCTGTATACTATTAGCTTAGTGATCGGGTGATGATTAAACAGAGATTTCCTTGAACGCCTGGAGCCAGTGATCTCCCAGATTTTGGTGAGTGTCTCTGTGTATGTTAGGGTCTGCCTTCAACAGTCATCCAGGCAGTTTACAACTCTGCCTTAGCCTTCCCTTCTGCTTGTTCAGAGACTCCAGATCAGCCTTAGATGAAAGTTGAGGGCCTTATCCTCTATCAGGAGCAAATATGTAGCCTTTCACATATTTGTGGCCTTCTAGATTCACAGAAATATGTTGGAAATTTTCAAAGCTTCTCTGGATACCTAATTCCCTAGCTTTTCCTTTTAAGTTTTTGGTTAGTCTGCTATTTGCCCAAATGTCATCCAGTGTTTGCCTGTAATTGTTTTCAACAAATGCGCCTGGATAGAAGACTTTTAGCACTGGGTGAAGCTCCAAGTCTGCCTTGTTAAGAGAAATCTTTCTGGGACTCTAAGAAATGCCAAACAATTACAGTTTTTTGAGAAGGAGGCTTTGAAACAACTTCAACTTTGTTCTGCTCCCGCCATGGACTGCCAAGCTGCACTGGGAATATAGGCTGTTATTTTCAAGGCTACTATTTAACTGGAGAGCAAGAGATGGAACTAGACGAAGTAAAAAATGCCACAAAACTTGTTGTTCTTACTGAGATTCAGTTTTTCTTGAATAAATGCTTTCCTGGGTTTCTTCAAGAGTTTTATTTTCCAGAGTTCTGAAAAAGTTAAACCTGTTTTTTGCCAACATTTTCATTGCTTTTGTCAGGAGGACGATTTTCAGAGGTCTTTACTTCACCGTTCTTACTGACATTACCAAGGACTAGGAAGGAAGAAAATAAGTCCTTATTTGTAGAGACATGATGACATGGGTAAAATATCAAAACATCTACATAAAATTCTATGAGAATTGGGGCTGGCCCCGTGGCCGAGTGGCTAAGTTCGCGTGCTCTGCTGCAGGCGGCCCAGTGTTTCGTTAGTTCGAATCCTGGGCGCGGACATGGCACTGCTCATCAGACCACGCTGAGGCAGCGTCCCACATGCCACAACTGGAAGAACCCACAACGAAGAATACACAACTATGTACCGGGGGGCTTTGGGGAGAAAAAGGAAAAAATAAAATCTTAAAAAAAAAAAAAAACTTCATTAAAAAATTGACTCAATGAACCATCTAAAAAAAAAAAAAATTCTATGAGAATTAATCACGCAGTTCAGCAAGTTCTCTGTTGCAAGGTCAACAACCAAACTGAATATCTATATACTGGCAAAAAACAAATGGAAAACTATGTTTAAAAACATCATTTATACTATTATCAAAAAATCCGAATACCCAAAATAAAAGGCTTGCAACTCCTCCACAGTTAAAAGCATCTTACAAAACTAAAAGAAATCAAAGGCAACCTACATTAATGGAAATGTATATCATGTTTATAATCTAGAATCTTTAGTTTTCTTTAATGATGTCAGCTTTAGATATACATATTATATAAGAGCTGTATTTATGTCAGAAAGTATTGACTTTTAAATAATATTGCAGCAATATCACAATTCTAACTAAAAATAGGAAGTGTGGACAGCTTTATTTATTGAAATATTTCATTTAACTTTCAATTATTTTATGCTGTTTTATAATTTTTATAGTGGTAAGGTCAGTTAAATTTATAAGGGCCATCATGTCCTTCATCTTTTAATAATAGATATCTCATAGTTGATCCAAGAACAACGAAGTCCAATTTTTAAAATTTGCCTTGGGAGTAATTAAGCCGATGAAAAGGAAGCCCAGTGTCTGATGTATCTTTAGTGGAGATGGATGATGCGGGGAAGAAGAGAGCTATAAAAGCAAGCTCTACTACAGTGTGACTGATTCACATTAGCTTAATCACAATATTCTTACACATGCATTTCCAGTTCATTTTCTATAAGACATTAAACCTTCTTTTAGGTAAATCTCCTTTAATCAATTGGACTGTGCATATGATTTTTTTTTAAAGTTACAGAATCCCTGTCTCTTAATTAGGATGTTAAATTTATTGATAGTTATTATAACAGTTATTTTGGTTCTAATTTTGATTGCTTAATTTATTAATTCTGTCTTAGGAATCTAGCTTATTTGTTCATTTGGACAAAGCTTCCAAAGAATTTAATTTTCTTTCTAATTCTTTTGTTTTATAAAACTTACATGAACACCTATTTTTCTAATTAAAATAGTCAAAATTATAACAATATCATCTGATACTGTGGAGTTTTAGCCTAGTAACTATCATGAAAGGCTTATTTAAATGAGATATCAGGTATGTCAATAATTATTTTACAATCTTCATAGAATATAACATTTTGGAAAGTTATTTCTTTTTGTTCCCTTTTTTAAACTAAAAGTCAAAAGCCAATTATTGGATAATAATATCAATATTACTGAGTTTTAGGTAGAAGCTTATAGACTGGATGATAGAATAAAGTAGAGTACATCACAATAGATTAAAGTAAAAGATAATATACAAAATAGATTAAAAATAAATTATACTAATTGTATTTATATAGGCATTTACTTTAAAAATTGCATAATTCACTCTGAGACATAGTCATAAGAAATGGGAAAACACTCTTTTAAATTCAACTTTACTCATTCCATGACTTTATCATTTGAGTTCCAAATTTATATAATTCTTATTACTAGTATGCTTTGAATGTCATTTTTGTATATCATTTATATTTTAAACTATTATACCAGTATAATCTCATCATTATTTATTAATTGCTATCTTTAACCAAAACAATCAGTTTTTAATTTCTATGGACACAGAAAACTTGAAAGCAGGAGACCAAGAACAATATAGCTACTTTTGTCCACAAGTACATATTATATATCTTTTTTTATAAAGAAATTACATTTTATAAGCTAATTTAGTTGAACACATAATTTTTTAATTTTATAAACTTAAAGTGATGTTAATCAGTTAAACCAATAGACTTTAAGGAACTCAAGTTAATCAGATTTATCGTGAAAAAATATACCCAATACTGGCAAAAATTAGAACGTTGTAATAACATTTTGAAATTGATTTTATTTTTTAGAGCAATATTAGATTCACAGCTAAATTGAATGGAAAACAGAATTCCCATGTAACCCCTGCCTCTGCACATGCATAGCCTCTCCCACTATCAGCATTACACACCAGAGTAGTACATTTATTAAAATCAGTTAACCAAATTGACACATCATTATCACTCAAAGTTCAAGATTTACATTAGGATTCACTCTTGGTGTTATAAATTCTGTGGGTTTTGACAGACATGTGACATGTACCACCAGGACAGGATCACATAGAGCAGCATCACCACCCTAAACAGCCTCTCTACTCCACCTAGTCGTCCTTCCTCCCCCATCAAACTCTGGTAACCACTGATCTTTTTACTGTCTCCATAGTTTTGCCTTTCCCAAAATATCATATGGTTGGAATCATATAGTATGTAGCCTTTTCAGATTGGCTTTATCACCTAGTAATATTCATTTAAGACTCTTTCATGTCTTGGCTTGACAGCTCATTTTCTTAAATCACTGAATAACTTTCCATTTGATGGATATATCACAGTTTGTTTATTCATTCCTCTATTGAAAGAATTCTTGATTGCATGCAATTTTGGCAATTATGAGTAAAACTGCTATAAACATCTGTGTGCTTTTTATGTAGACTTAAGTTTTCCATTAATTTGGGTAGACACTGAGGAGTATGATTGTTGGATCATATAGCAAGAGAAGTTTGTTTTTGAAAGAAACTCCCAGACTGTTTTCCAATGTGGTATGCCATTTTGCATTCCCATTGAAGATCACTTTTGAAAATGTTAAATGGTACTCTGATATACGCAACTCAGAATATAGTTCTCTTTATAAAACAACGTACTTCTGTTCAAAAGCTGGCATTTTTCTATTTTTCCTCACTTTAAATGCCATCATTGGTCTGACATGGAATAAAGTTATGTTATTATGGAAGTGAAGGAACTTGTAAGTGAATCTTAAATAAAATTATATATTTAATGTTAAGAATTCATTATAAGGAGTATTCAAGTGCAATTCACAATATTACAGGTCCAGATTATTGTTTGGATTAGATTAATGTTTAGAAATATTGGGCAAGAATGTCTCAGATATAAGCCAATTTTATTTTCAGATTTCAGGCACTTAGATATTCTTAATGTTCTTATAAACCCAAGAACAACCAAAGCTACTCAGTAAATCATCAATATCTTTCAAATAGGAAGCTGTATTGCCTATGATTGTTTTAAGAGTTTCTGTCTACTTGCCCCATTTATCCTGCATTGACATTCAGTTGTTTCAAGGAGATTAATAAGGTAAAAAATCATGGAAACTAATTTTCTGAGTAGAAAGTAAGAAAGCAGATGATAAAGAATGAAGGGTACTGGTGAGTGACGTCAGCATCATGGCAGAGTGAGCTCTTCCCTTAGACTCTCCCCACTAAGATACAATGAAAAAAACACTCACAAACCAACAGAGGACATTCACACAACACAATAGATATCTGAGAGATCCACACTGACAGACATCGGAAGGCAGAGGTGCTGCACCCCCTGGGAGGCAGTGGAAGGAGATAAGGGGATCTCCTCTCCCTCCCCCAATAGCAGCAACCCAGGGTGCAGGACCACACTTGCCTCTGAGAGGAGAGGTGGGAGGAGGCTGCCCTCCATGGGAACACGTTTGCTCTTGAATGGCCTCCCAGCCCATGGAAAAGCTCCAAACTGAGGAGGCTAACTAATTGAGAGGGCATCTTCACCAAGCTAAGCACCACAGGAGGGCAGAGAGTGAGTGCAGAGGGAGGCACCCCTGGAAGTACACACCTGAAAAAAAGCACTACTTCCCCTGCCTGGAGCAGGAGCTTGACCTGTTGATCAGAGCAAGGGACCACCACCAGAGTTCCCTGGGTATACATTTGTAAAGCAGTGACACAAGCATGCAAACACAGATGGGGCCTGTCAGCATAGTTTCCAAAGGACAGGCATGGCTAGCAGGGATTATGGCAGATCCAGAGGCTCCTGCAACAGCCCCCCCCCCCAGCAGTTTCAGTAGGTGGACTCTGTGACCAGATACTACCACTATGCCAAGGCACAAATCCACCCTATCAAATAGTATGAAGTGGTTTAACACTCCAAACCAGATGGAAAATGACAAGTACTGAGAAATCAATCCTGAAGACATAGAAATTTACAATGTAAATGACAGAGAATTCAAACTAGCTATCATAAAGAAAATGAGTTACAAGAAAACTCAGAAAGATAGCTCAATTAAATCAAAAATAAAAGTAACGAACAGAGGGAATTCTTCACCAAAGAGAATGAACCCATAAAAAAGAAACCAATCAGAAATGTTGGAGATGAAAAACATAATGAATGAGATAAAGAAAAATCTAGGGTCTTTAAATAACAGATATTATTAAATAAGTGATATTAGAGGACAGAAATATAGAAATGCATCACATGGAGGAGGAGAGAGAACTAAGACCAAAAATAAATGAAGAAATTCTCCAAGAAATATCTGACTCAATTAGGAAATGCAACAAAAGGATTATAGGTATCCCAAAGGGAGATGAGAAGGATAAAGGAGCAGAGAGCTTGTTCAAAGAAATAATAGCAGAGAACTTCCCAAACCTGGGGAAGGAGCTGGAATTACAAGTAAAAGAAGCTCATAAAACTCCTAATTGCATAATGTAAAAAGACCTTCTTCAAGGCATATATTAGTAAAACTAGCAAAAGTCAACAATAAAGAAAAAATATTAAGGACAGCAAGCAAGAGGAAAATAACCTACAAAGGAATACCTATCTGGATTTCAGTGGATTTCTCAGCAGTCACCTTACAGTCTAGGAGAGAGTGGAATGATACATTCAAAATTCTGAAAGACAAAATCTTTTAGATAAGAATACTCTATACAGCGAAAATATCCTTCAGATATGATGGAGAAATAAAACTTTACCAGATAAACAAAAGCTGAGGGAGTTCATCACCACAAGACCCCTTCCCTACAAGAAATGATCAAGCAGGCCTGCATACCTGAAAAAAAGAAAGAGTATTCAAGGCCTTGAGCAAGGAGATAAACAGGCAGAAAAAATCAGAACATTGCAGCTCTTTATCAGAACAGGTTAGAAAACACTTAGTCATAACATTAAAGATAAAGGGAAAGAAAAGTTAAAAAAACTATAATCACTTCATTTTAACCACTAACTCACAGCACAAAATGAAATAAGTTGTGAAAACAACTTAGAGATGAGGACAGGGATGGAACCTGCCTAGACTAAGGATATAAGAGGCTTTCAGAAAATGGATGATGTCATCTATGAGACCTTTTATACAAACCTCATGGTAACCACTAAACAAAAAATCAGAACAGAGACACAGATGATAAGTAAAGAGAAAACTGATAAAACCATCATAAAAAACCACCAAACTGAATTGACAGTCTGAAATACATGGGAAAAAAACAAAAGAGGGGAATACAGAAAAAAGGGAAAAAAAGTGATAAAATGGCAATATCAAGACTTTATATATAAATAATCACTCCAAATGTAAATGTATTGAATTCTCCACCAAAAGACACAGAGTGGCTGGCTGTATGGATTCAAAAACAAGACCCAATAATATGCTGCCTCCAGGAAACACGTCTCAACTCTAAAGGCAAACACAGGCTCTGAGTGGAAGACGATACTCCAAGCTAACAACAAGCAAAAGAAAGTAGGTGTTGCCATACTTATAGCAGACAAAGTAGCCTTCAAAATAAAAAAGGCAATGAGAGACAAACAGGGGCAGTATAGAATGATAAAAAGGACAGTCTACCAAGAGGACATAACACATATAAACATATATGCACCTAAGAAGGAGCACCAAAGTACATAAAACAACTATTAACAGACCTAAAATGAGATATTATCAGCAACACAATAATAGTAGGGGACCTTAACACCACGGTTACATCAATGGATAGCTCATGCAGACAGAAAGTCAACAAGAAAATAGTGGAATTAAACAAAAAACTAGACCAGATGGACTTAATAGATATATATAGAATACTCTATCCAAAAAAGGCAGAATATACATTTTTCTCAAGTGTGCAGGGAACATTTTCAAAGATACACAATTTGTTGGGAAACAAGGCAAGCCTCAAGAAATTTAAGAATATTGAAATCATATCAAGCATCTTTTCTGAAGATAATGCTATGAAACTAGAAATCAACCAGAAGAAAAAAAACTGGGAAAGTGACAAATATGTGGAGACTAAACAACATGCTACTGAACAACCAATGGATCATAGCAGAAATAAAGAAATCAGAAAATATCTGGAGACAAATGAAAATACACCATGCCAACTCATATGGGAGGAAGCAAAATTGGTCATAAGAGGGAAATACATAGCAATACAGGCGCAACTTAACAAACAAGAAAAATTTGAAATGTTATCTTAATCTACACCAAACAGAACTAGAAAAAGAAGAACAAACAATGCCAAAAGTCAGCAGAAGGGGAGAAATAATAAAAATTACAGCAGAAGTAAATGAAATTGAAACCAAAAAACAGAAGGAAGAATCAATGAAACTGAGAGCTGGTTCTTTGAGAAGATAAACAAAATTGACAAACCCTTAGCGAGACCCACTAAGAAAAAAAAGAGAGAGGGCTCCAATAAATAAAATTAGAAATGAAAGAGGAGAAATTACAACAGACATCACAGAAATCCAAAGGATTATAAGAGAATACTATGAAAAAATATATGCCAACAAATTGGACAATATAGAAGAAATGGATAAATTCTTAAACAAATACAACCTCCCAAAAGTGAATCAATAATAAATAGAGAATCTGAATAGACAAATGACAAGTGAAGAGATTGAAATAATCAAATACCTTCAAAAAAATAAAAGTTCAGGACCAATGGCTTCCCTGGACAAGTCTAGCAAACATTCAAAGAAGATTTAATACCTATCCTTCTCAAACCATTCCAAAAAGTTGAAGAAGACAGAACACTTCCTAACACATTCTATGAGGCCAACATCCTCACCTTCTAATTTATATAGACACTCACATAATCATCAAATTGTTATAAATTAACAAAATTGAATGATACTTGGGTATAGGTCTTTTCTGAGCTTTTTCATAAAACATCTCGAAAAAATCTCAGCAATTTCTAGAAAGTAACCCTGACTTTTGCAAGAGATGTTATAATAAGGGATTATTTTGTTAAAACCAGCAAAATCTGGTCAGAAACTGTATAAGCAATGCCAAAGAGACAGGAGAGGCTGTGTAAGTGATACAAAATATGAGTAAATGTAGTTGAAAAACTTATAGAGGCCGAATTCAGGAAGAATAAAAGTGGAATTATAACCCAAGTAGTCATTTATATAGGTATTTGATAGAAACATAAACTAGAGAGGTGATAATTTAAGAATTTGAAGATTTACATGCAATTCATCGAATTTTAGAGGAGTATTATCATAGATATATTAATATTTTATCCAAAATTCCATGTTGACAAGATAGAGAAAAATAATAAAAGGATTTTTAGTTTGATATCAAAAAAGTGCTTAACCTCTTAAAAATTTTAACCAATTTTAGAAAAAGACCTATAGTTATATATAAGAACTTTCAGTTGGATATGGGAAGTAAAGCAAATATTGAGACATATGAATTGAATAGTCAGCACAAATTTTGCTTTTTCTTGGCTATGCTCAAAATTACAATATTTCCTATCACCGTGCTATTTTTTGTACACAGTTATGTATCAGAAGACAGCAATAGTAACAGCAATCTGCTGTAGAGTTAAAGATGAATTAAAGGAATTTAATTGTGAACAAATGTTGCGATTCATCAAATCAGTTTTTATTTTTAAAAGTAGCCGGTGTGAGACATATTATTATTCTCTCAATTTATCATCTTGACTCTAGTTTGTCAATTTCATGTGTCAAATCAAGGACTAACGTAAAGCATTTTGATGTTGTGTTTTTATGTTAATTTAGAACTATTTGATATTAACTAATATTAGCCAGAGATTTAACCAAAATTGTTATAAGAAATTATTCAAAAGAATAATTAATATCTAAAAGTATTTATGAAGAATCATGCATCTTGACTCCATCCTCACTTACTCGACCCCCTCACTATTAATTTCTCATTCTTACTTCTATAATTTTAGTAATATTGCCAACTTATTCAATACTTCCTGAGTGCTTACTATGTGTCAGATTCCAGTTGGCATATTTACACAGATTGTCTCTCTACATTACATATCTTTCTCACTAAGACATCGTGGATATTGTTATCCTTATTTTAGACATGAAGAAACTGAGAATTTTAAAAATTATTCATGTTTATAGAATTAGTAAATGTGGGAGTTGGAGTTAAATTAAGGTAATCAGACTCCAAAGTTTAAGTACTTAAGAACTCCACAGTCCTGAAATATATATCCTGAGATACAGACATTGTGAATAGGAAATTGAATTTAGATTATATTACATTGCATCTTATCAGATGCTGGGGAAAATGCTAAATGCACCTTCTCCAAGCCAGGAAGACAATTCTTTATAATAAGATGGGATAGAGTAGGCATCCAAATATATTTCTCAAAGAATTAATTCTTATATATAAATAAATAATGACATTTGACTTGTTAGGAGGCCTATCACTGGGAGTAAACGCAACAATTCAACAGAGACCAAGAGTTCATCTAATTATCTATCTGCCCTTCCCACATATCTGACTTTTGATTGATAGGTAAGTAAATGAGTCTGTGTCTTCATCTGCCACTAATCTCTAAACCAATCTCTACCTCCTCTTTGATTTTATTGTATATATAAAACTTTTGCAAAGCCCCCTGTCCCTCCATATTAGGTGAGAATTTTGGCACTTAGTTCACTGCCTCCTCAGATCTTTCCATTAACCTTATGCTGGGTTTCTTCACCTGAACTCCACTCCCACCTACCTTTACTTATCCTGTTTTAGGACAAGATACAGAGCTTACCATTTCCCTTTCTTCCAATTCATATGTCATAATCTCCAATATTTTGCTTTAATGTTTCTTTTTCCTTGTTTCACAGGCTTCTCCCACCATCAGTACTTTATGAATACATTAAGGCCTTGCTCCAAGAATTTGACATAGTGAATGTTAAAAAAAATCAGAGCTAGACAATAATTAGAACAGTAAAAACTTATTTTATTCAGGACTACTGCAATAGAGGAAAAAAGACCTCAGTATAGAACCAGACTCAATTGCAAATACACCACGGGCAAGTTAGAAATTATAGCCCAGGAACAGGAGTCAGGGGATGGAAAATTACTCACAAGAAACCTCATGGTAAGAGGGTATTCTGGCTAAACCAACCTAGTTAGATTCTTGCTGACGGCATGCCAAGGTGATCAGACATCACCTGGGGAATGTTGAAAGATGAAGAACCTGATTAGATATCGAGGGTGATCTGATATGGAGGAAGGGGATTATGATTAAACCAACTGAGCAGGATTATTGCTAAAATGGGACAATGTGACATGAAATTAGAAGTTCAAAAGTCAAGGTCTATTTGAAAAGTTCAGGGGAGCCTGAGTAGGGTTTGGTCAAAAATCAAATCTTTATCTGTCCTCCTTCTTGTTCAAGAAAAGAAGAGGCATTCTTTTTTCTTCCTATCAATATAAGTTCATTTCCCATTTGGTTGCATTTTGTTCATTAAGGATCAGCTGAACGATCTCTGGAGACTTAGTAGTGGAGGATATTTGCTTAATGGTGCAAGCAGCCAGGCATTTAAGGGGATTTTCTGTGACAACAAAAGAAAAACGAGGTAATAGTTGTAAACTCAGCCTCTGAACCCAGAGGGAGGTCAGTTAAGATTTCTAGACTTCAGCTTGAAGCATCTTCAGAGAGTGGAGTAAGAATGGAAGCAGCAATCAGAAAAATTTCCCTGTTTGCACTTTGAGTGGCTTTGGTGAGGGTTTTGGGTGTTTCAGTGAGCTTTCTGAGGGGCTCACACAGCAACAGACACAACAGTTTCCTATGCATAATCTATTGTGATTTCTTTGAACTTTACATCAATGTGTCCAGCTTCAGCTTGTAGGATTTCAGGAAAAGGAAAAGTTCTTAGTGATTCCAAGTTAGCAGAGGAGCCTCACAGGATGGTGGGAGAAAAATGGAAAACATTAGTTTGAACATTGTAATCAAATATTGGAGGAAAATAAAAGAATTGAGTACCCACAAGGGTGCACTATAGTTTTCCATTGAAACAACGTTTTTCTCTATAGTCATCCCCCTGTTTGATTCTCTTTTACAAATAAGTCTGTTCTCATTAGATGTGGCCTGGGATTATTTACAAGAGTGCCATAAGAATAGTAACAGGCCACATAAGTCTTTTTTAGTTTGCTTTGCTGGAACTTTTCATAAGAAATCTCGGATTAGACTTTCAAAAGCCTATTAAGGCTAGAAAGATAAGCCAAGAACTTGCCACCAGATTTTGCCTACAATACCTATAGGTTTGGGTTGAATTCCTCTCTTCTCAAGGTCCTCTAAATATCCCCAGTGTCTTGAGCCTACCAGAAACTCACTCTCTCGCTCACCTGCAAGACAAGGCTGATTTTTCCAAAAGGGCTCTGTAAACACTGGCCCCATAAAGTCAAACTTAGTTCTTTAAACTGTATTCTTTGCACATCATTCTCAAATATGACATTCCAGTCATGTTTCCACTTGTGGCTTGTTATAAGGAGAACAGATTCTTATTGAACTTATGCAAATCTCTACATTGCAATGGAAATAAGAATACTCAATGAGTTCCTGAATTTTGGAGGGATCAGGAGGGAGAAAAAATAAATGTTTCACTTTTGTTTACAAAAATATAGTCTACTAAATTGTTATAAGCTAGAGATAACTTGAAAAAAACGGGGAAAGGATATCCTTACATCAAGAAAATGTAACATTGAAATACCAACAGTGTTCCAAACAAAAACAGTGTCTTCCTTTATCAGTTCATTCAATCACTCATAATTCTTATTCTGCTGTCTTGGTTAAGCAATTTCAAATATTTTCAGAGAAAAATCAAAGTAAAACAAAAATTATCTGTGGGTGAAAAAAGACTTAAAATGTTTGAGGTTAAAGGTCTGATAAGTAAATTTGGTTATTTCTGTGGCATACGACATTTAAAATAATAACTGAATTTATGACTGTAACATTATACTAGCATATCAAATTTCTATGAATTTCATACAAATTCTGGAGTAATAACATTTTATCCATACGGATATAACCTAGGGAAGGTTAAGCATCAATTCTTATTTGACAGTCTACCCACATGATTTAAAGTATCAAATAAACCAAATTATTTCTTAAAAAAAAATCTTTATTTACCCACTCATATGTTAGATATACATTTTTATTAACCTAACTTCTATATTTTTACTGATTTACTTTCTTATCTATTTTTTATTGAGATACAATTGACATACGACATTATATTGGTTTCAGATGTATAACATAATGATTTCATATTTATATATATTGCAAAATGATCAACACAATAAAACTACTTAACATCCTTCACGGTATATAGTTATAAAAGTTTTTCTTTTGATGAGAACTTTTAAGATCTACTCTCTTAGCAACTTTCAAATATGTGATAGAGTATTAACTATATCACCATGCTGTACATTACATGCATATGACTTTTTCGTTCATAACTGGAAGTTTGTTTACCTTTGACTCCCTTCACCCATTTTTCCTACCCTTCACCCCTTGCCTCTGGCAACAACCAATCTGTTCTCTGTATCTATGAGGTTTTTTTTTTTTAACATTCCACATATAAGTGAGATCATACACCATTTGTCCTTCTCTGTCAGACTTATTTCACTTAACATAATGCCCTCAAAGTCCATCCATCTTGTTGCAAATGGTAAGATTTTCTTCTTTTTTATGGCTTAATAATATTCCATTGTGTATATATGTCACTTTTCTTAATCCATTCATCCATTGATGGACACTTAGGTTGTTTCCATATCTTGGCTACTGTAAATAATGCTGCTATGAACATGGAGGTGCTCATCTTTTTGAGTTAGTATTTTCATGTTTAGCTAAATACTTGAAAGAGGAATTGTTGGATCATATGGTGGTTCTACTCTTAACTTTTTGAGGAACCTCCACCCTGTTTTCCATAGTGGCTTCCAATTTACATTCCCACAAGGGTTCCTTTTTCTCCACACCCTTGCCAATACTTGTTCTCTTTTGTCTTTTTGACAATAGCCATTCTAACAGGTGTGAGGTAATATCTCACTGTGGTTTTGATTCGCATTTCCCTGATGATTAGTGATATTGAGGATATTTTCATGTATCTCTTGGCCATTTGTATGTCTTCTTTGGAAAAATGTTCAAATCCTCCGCCCATTTTTTAATGGGATTGTTTTTTTGCTCTTGAGTTGTATGAGCTCTTTATATATTTTGGATATTAACCTCTTACCAGATAAATGATTTGCACATATTTTCTCTCATTAAGTAGGTTCCCTTTTCATTTGTTGATGGCTTCCCTTGTTGTGCAGAAACTTTTTAGCTGAGTGTAATCCCAGTTGCTTGTTTTTGCTTTTGTTACCTTTCCTTTTGGTGTCAAATGCAAAAACTCATTGCCAAGAATGATGTCAAGGAGTTAACTCCCTATGTTTTCTTCTAGGAGTTTTATGGTTTCAGGTGTGACTTTCAAGTCTTTAATCAATTTTGAGTTAATTTTTGTGTATGGTGTAAGATGGTGGTCCAATTTCATTTTTTTGCATGTGACAGTCCACTTTTTCCAACACCATTTATTGAGGAGACTGTCTTTTCCCCATTGTATATTCTTGAATTCTTTGTCTTAAATTAATTGACCTTATATGTGTTGGTTTATTTCTTGGCTCTCTATTCCATTCCAATGATCTAGGTGTCCAATTGTGTGGGTTTTTTAAATTTGGTGAGGAAGATTGGCCCTGAGCTAACATCTGTGCTAATATTCCTCTATTTTTTGTATGTGAGATGCTGCCACAGCATGGCTTGATGAGTGGTGTGTAGGTCTGCACCTGGGATCTGAACCTGCAAATGCTGGGCCACCAAAGCAGAGTGCACCAACTTAACCACTATGTTACCAGGCCAGCCCCTCCATTTTTATTTTTATTTATTTATTTTTTATTACTATAGCTTTCTAACATAGTTTACAATCAGGCAGTGTGATGCCTCCAGCTTTATTCTTCATTCTCAAGATTACTTTGGCTATTTGCAATATTTTGAGGTTCCACACAAACCTTAAGATTGTTTGTTCTATTTCTGTAAAAAAAAATGCCATCAGAATTTTGATAGGAATTGCATTGAATCTGTAGATTGCTTTGGGTAGTATGGTCATTTTAACAATATTCTTTCTTCTAATCCATGAACACAGAGTATTTTTCCATTTACTTGTACCTTCTTCAATTTCTTTCATCAATGTTTTCAGCATACAGGGCTTTCGCCTCCTTGGTTAAATTTATCCCTAGGTATTTTATTCTTTTTGGTACAATTGTAAATGGGATTGTTTTCTTAATTTCTCTTTTTGATCATTCCATATTAGTCTATAGAAACACACTAGGTTTTGTATATTGACTTTTTCCTATAGCATTTTTATATAATATAGTTCAAAGTATATTTGAATTTCCATTGAATTTTCTTCTTTAGTGCATGGATTATTTGGAAATGTATGGCTTATTTCAAATATTAGGGGATTTTTGTAGTTGTTTTGGACAGAGAACATAATCTGAAATATTTCAGTCATGAGAAATTGTTTGAGTTGTTTTATATCCAAGAATATGGTATATATACCAGCAAATCTTTCCTGTGTACTTAAAATTACATTTTTCAGTTGTTGGGTACAGTGTTGTCTATGTCAAGTAGGCCATGTATTTTATCATGTTCAAATCCCTTGCTATACTTGATAATTTTTCTAAATCTCTTTTTCTCTGATTGTATTTGCTTCAGATATGTTGACTCTATATTAAAAGTTATAATTTGTTGTGATGGTTAATTTTATGTGTCAACTTGACTGGGCTGAGGGAGACACAGATAGCCAGTAAAACATTATTTCTGAGCATTTCTATGAGGGTGTCTCTGGAAGAAATTAGCATTGGAATCAGAAGACTGAGTAAAGGTCACTCTTATCAATGCTGGTGGGCATCATCCAATCCGAAGCCCTGAAGAGAACAAAAAGGCAGAAGAAGCTTGAATTCACTCTGTGCTTGAGCTGAGACTTCCATTTGCTCCCACCTTCAGACATCGGTACTCCTCGTTCTCAGACGGGGGCTTATAACATCCCCCAATTTCCATTCTTAGACCTTCAGATTTGGACTCAATTATACTAAAGATTTTTCTTTTTCTCCAGTTTTCAGATGGCAGATAATGGGATTTATTGTCCTCCATAACCATGTGAGCCAATTCCTATATTAAATTTCATATGTATCTTTGCATATAACCTGTTGGTTCTGTTTCTTTGGAGAACTCTGACTAATACAGATTTGAGGATTTTAAAGATGAATTTTCTGAATTGGTCCTGGGATTTCTGGAACTGGCTTTTTAATCTGATTAAAAATGCTAATGACTCTATTTCCGTTCATAAAGAGAGCACTGATAGTTCATGGCATCAACTATTTCCAGAATTATGCAAAATATCTGCATTAGATACTCCTAATCAATCACTTATAAGAAGTGAGGAGCCAAGTGATTCTGAATATGATACCTTTGAATAATTTTTGAAAACTAAAGAATATAACAACATTGGTTGATTGCTCTTAATGTCACTGGACAATGTGGGGAAAGAAAAAGGAAGATCTTGGGATTTGAATTCCAAGATCACACATTGCATAAATGATCTAAGAGATCCTAGGTGTGCCCTAAGAGAGACTTATCTCCTGCAGCTCAAGGACTGAAATTGCTGAAAGCTAAATGGAGAACCTCATCCTCTGATTGGCTGAATTATAATCCAAGTTATACTCCCAGGCTTGCAGGGTGTCTACTATTTAAGTGAAGGCACTGACTGGGAAAGAATGGGCTCTTGTAAGTTGAGATGGGGATGTATGGGAACATTGAATCCCTAAATTCTGATGAGTCTCCTTTGTGGAAGAGGCCTCCCACCCTCAGTGGAATTGGCCTCCCCATCTTCAGCAAAATTTTCCTCCTCAACGAGTGGTAGTGACCTCATCACCCACAGTGGCATCTCCATCCACAGTGGCGTCAGAGTTTCCACCTCCATTTGAGGGGATTAGCCTTGAGAAAATGGTAAATGGCCTTCCCTGACATCAAGGCAATGCTGATTCTCCTCAGGACTCATCCTCACCACAGTTTTTTGCTTCTAGATCTATAACTAGACTCAAGTCTCAGTAAAGATAAGATACAAAGTGTGACCCGTGAAGAGGTGAGCTATACTCCAAAAGAACAGAGTTTTCTAATTTATACAAGCAGAAGTGGGAAACCTGTGTAGGAATGGATAGTAAGGGTGTGGAATAATAGTGGAAGGAATATAAAATTGAATCAGGCCAAATTTATTAATATGGGCTCTCTAAGCAAAGATTCTTCATTTAATGCTGTAGCTCAGAGAGTTAAAAGTGCTGTAACAGTTTGTTGGGTTGGTTGAAACATGGACCAAATTATGGCCCACCATGAGCAAATTGTAAATGTCCAATGTCCATTGGTTTAATGTAGAGGAAGGGATTCAAAAGTTAGCGTCACCATCAAGGACTTGAAAGATGAAGGGGTGGTGATTCCTGTCACATACCCATTGGACTCTTCTATCTGGCCTGTGAAGAAGACAGATGGTTTTTGGAGAATAACTATGGATTACATTAAGCTTAACCAGGTGGTGACTCCAATTGCATCTGCTGTACCAGATGTGGTTTCATTGCTTGAGCAAATTAACACATCTGGTTCCTGGTATGCAGCGATTTATCTGGCAGATGAATTTTTCCCCATGAGGCCCCGTTGACAAAGCTAGCAATACATCTTCACTGTCCTACCTCAGGGGTCTATCAACTCTCCAGCCCTATGTCATAATATAGATCTCGATCACCTTTCCCTTCCACAAGATATCATACTGGTCTGTAACATTGGTGACATTATGCTGATTGGACCCAGTGAGCAAGAAGTAGCAAGTACTCTAGGCTTATTAATAAGACATTTGCTGTCAGACAGTAGGAAATAAATGTGATTAAAAGTTTAGGGACTTCTATCCCTATGTCCAGTGAAATTTCTAGGAGTCTTGTGGTGTGGGGCATGTTTAGATATTCTTTCTAAGGTGAAGGATAAATGGTTGCATCTGGAGTGTCCTACAACCAAGAAAGAGGCACAATGTGTAGTGGCATTTTGGAGACAACATGTTTCTCATTTGAGTGTGTTACTCCAACCCATGTACCAAGTGACCCCTAAAGCTGATAGTTTTATGTGGGGCCCAAAGCAAAAGAAGGCTCTGCAACAGGTCCAGGCTGCAATGCAAGCTGCTCTGGCACTTGGGCCATGTGATTCAGCAGATCCAATGTTTCTTAAAGTGTCAGTGGCAGATAGGGATGCTGTTTGGAACATTTGGCAGGCCCTATAGGTGCATCACAGTGCAGGCATTTATGATTTTGGATAAGAGCACTGCCATAACCTACAGATAACTAGTCTCCTTTTCAGAAACAGATCTTGGCTTGCTACTGGTCCTAAGTAGAGACTGGACGCATTACCACGAGCCACCAATTTAGCATGAGACCTGAGCTGCCCATCATGAACTGGGTGTTTTCTGTCCCACCAAGCCGTAAAATTGATCATGGACAGAAACACTGCATCATCAAACGGAAATGGTAACTATGTTATCATGTGCAAGCAGGCTCTGAAGGCACAGGTACACTACGTGAAGAAGTGGCCTAAATTCCTGTGGTCCCCACTCCTGCTACACTCCTTTCTCTCTCCAAGCTTGCATTTATGGCCTCATAGGGAGTTCCCTACCATCAGTTGATAGAGGAAGAGAAGACTTGGGCCTTGTTTACAGATGATTCTGCAGTATTCGGGCACAACTCAAAAGTGGAGAGCTGCAGCACTGTAGTCCCTCTCTTGGACATCGCTGAAAGGCACTGGTGAAAGGAAATTCCCCCAAAAGGGCAGAACTTTAGGCGGTGTACCTGGTTGTGCACTTTTCTTCTAATAAGAAATAGACACAGGACTATATAATGATTTATGGGCTGTAGCTGATGGTTTGGCTGTATGGTCAGGGACTTGGATGGAACATGAATGGAAAACTGGTGACAAAAATATTTAGAGAAGAACATGTAGATAGACCTCTCTGAATGGGCAAAAAATGTGAAGATATTTGTGTCCCATGTGGATGCTCACTAAAGGGTGACTTCAGCAGAGGAGTTTAATGATCAGGTGGAGAGGATGACCCATTCTGTAAAAACTAGTCTTTCCCTAGCCATGCCTGTTATCACTCAATGAGCTCATGAACAAAGTGCAAGGATGAAGGTTATGGATGGGCTCAGCAACATGGACTTCCACTCACTGAGTCTGACCTAGCTACAGTCACCCCTGAGTGCCTAATCTACCAGCAGCAGAGACCAACACCGAGCCCCAGATATGTCACCATTTCCCAGGGTGATCAGTCAGCTACCTGATGGTAGATTGATTACATTAGACTACTTCCATCATGGAAGGGGCAGTGTTTTTTCCTTGTTGGAATAAATTCTTACTCTGGATTCAAATTTGCCTTCCCTATATGCAATGCTTCTGCCAAAACTACCATCCGTGGACTTACAGAATGCCTTACCCACCATCATGGTATTATATTCAGCATTATTTCTGGTCAAGGAATTAACTCCACAGCAAATTAAGTGCAGCAATGGCCCTGGGCTCATGAAACGCATGAAATTCACTGTTTCCCCACCATCCTGAAGCAGCTTGCTTGGTAGAATGGTGGAATGGCCTTTTGAACACTCAATATCAGCTAGGTGTCAATACCTTTCAGGGCTGGGGCAAGGTTCTCCAGAAGACTGTATATGCTCTGAATCAATGTCCAGCATATGGTACTATTTCTCCAATTGCCATGATTCATGGGTCCAGGAATTGAAGGGTGGAAATATGAGTGGCACCACTTACTAATATCCCATGCAACTTGTGAGCAAATTTTTGATTCCTGTTTCCACTTTAAGCTCTGCTGGCCTAGAGATCTTAGTGCCAGATGGAGGAATGCTTTCTCCAGGAAACAAAACAATGATTCCTTGAACTGGAACTTAAGTTCAAGTGGCCAGATGGAAGTCTTGACTCCTCATGCCTCTAAATCAACAGGAAAAGAAGGGAGCTAAGGTATTTGTTGTGGTGATTTGTCTTGACTCCCAAGGGGAAATTTGACTACTATTAAACAATGGAGGTAAGGAAGAGTATGTATGGAATACAGGAGATCCTTTCGGATGTCTCTTTGTATTACTATGCCCTGTAATTAAGGTTAATGGAAAACTACAACAACTCAATCCAGACAGGACTACTGATGGTCCACACCCTTTAGAAGTGAAGGTTTGGGCCACTAAACCAGCTCAGGTGCTTGTGCAATCCAAAGAAATACAGAATGCATAGAAGAAGGTAGTTATAAATACCAGCTACAACTATATGACCAGTTACAGAAACATGGACTGTAATGTCATGAGTATTTCCTTATTTTGTTATGAATACATATGTGTATATATACATATATCAAGCAAATATTAGAGGGTTTTTGTCCCTCTAACTCTCATTTCATGTAACATGTGTTAATTTTATATTAGTATTTAAGTATTGTTAATTTCACATCATAGTATTTAAGTTATCAGGATTTTATTTCCTCTTCTGAGGAAGGAATTAGCGCATTTTTTGTTGTATGCAGGTTAGTTATATCATGTTATAAAGAGTTACGAACTTTATTTGGAGATAAAGTATGGCTTAAAGAAACATATATGGGTACCAAGCTGTCAAGGGGTAGACTTGTGATGGTTAATTTCATGTGTCAATTTAGGGATGCCCAGATATTTGATAAAACATTATTTCTGGGTGGGTCTGTCAGTTTGTCTCTGGAAGAGATCAATATTTGAATCATTAGACTGAGTGAAGAAGGTTACCCTTACCAATGTGAGTGGACATCATCCAATCCATCAAAGGCCTGAACAGAACAAAAGAAGGTGGATAAAGGACGAATTTGCTCTCTGCTTGAACTAAGACATCCATCTTCTCCTGTTCTTGGACATCCATTGGCTCTCCTGGTTCTCTAGTTTTTGGACTTACACCATTGGCTCCCTAATTCTCAGCCCTTCAGACTCATACAGAATTACACTACTAGCTTTCCTGGGTCTCCAGCTTGCAGATGGCAGATTATGGGACTTCTTGGCCACCCTAACTATGGGATCCAATCCCTATACTAAATCTACTCATTTATCTATCTATCTATCTATCTATCTATCTATCTATCTATCTATGTATGTATCTATCTATCTATATCTCCTGTTGGTTCTGCTTCTCTGGAGAACCCTAACAGATTGGTATTATTATAGCTTCCTCTTAGATTGACGCTTTGCATTATGACATATCCTTCTTTACCTCTATTAATGCTTTCCATGTTAGTCTATCAAGCTTTCTTTTGTACAAAGTTTTTGTATAGTTCCATCGTATATATTTTTCCATCCTCTACTTTGAACTTTTATATAACTGAAATTGTGTCTTTTGTAAGCAGCACATATTTGAGAATTTTTTCCAAATCTTAGGATCATTGTCTTTTGATTGGTTATGAACCATCAGATTATAACACAACTGTGTACCATCTCAATTTAAAATATGACAGTGACCATTAATCATGGCATTGCATTTATTATAACATTTCCTTATCTGATACCTACTGATTAACAGAGTTAGTATGAGATAACTTTAAAAATAAGAGATATGTAATATAAAAACTCATAAACATTCATTTCTTACAAATAGTTTTTGTGGACTTATGTGTATATATAAATATGTTATGTTATATTACATTATATTAGAAAACTTCTATCTTTTCTGGTCAGCTCAAAACCATAATATGCAAGTTTTGAAGCCCAGGCAATCAGGCAATGCATGTATTTTTTATTTTCCATTTTTCCTGTCCATCGAAGAGAATTACTCTGGAGGAATAAATAAAGGAGAAAAAGTCACCTAGATGACCAATCAAGTTAAAAATTATGGCTAATTCAACAAACAGTATGAGGGTAGTCTTATTACAAAGTAGAGTTATATCATGTAATTTATTTTTAACCAACATTTTGAATACACAAATGCTAAAGGATTAAAAATTATTAGAAAAAATTTAAAAGATACTGCAAGAAATTTTTTAAATGACAAATTGAAATGTCATTTCTAGTTTACTGTGTCTATGATATATAGCTTACAATTTTGAAAAATATTCTCCAATTTAATTTTTATTATATGCAGTTATATGACTATCACCATTTAATATGTATTTATATTTATCTAATGCAAAAATTTTGTTTCTCTGTCTCTCCTGCTTGTTCTTAAAATATTTGATACTCACTGTGATATCATGGATTCTCTGTTTTCCAGGCTATTCTTTGGGTTCACTCTCACTTTCAAGTTGCCTACATGTTTAAAAATAAAAATAATCACTTAAAATTATATTTTCTTCAAGATTGGTCTATAAAACTCTGCACTATCTACTAGTATTGAAACAGTTTGAATTCTTACATGAGATCTGGGAGCAGCCACTACTTGAGAATATCTTACCATTTATAACTGGTATATATAAGTCTCAACTGGTAATCAAGACTAACATGAGAAAAAACACAGTAATATAAATTTACCTGAAAATGTACTCAGATAGCTTTAAACTTTTTTTTGCCATTCATCTTCTGCTTTTTACTAATTTTACTAGCTACTTTTTCTCCTAAAGATATTTGACAGCAGTTTTCCCACAATAAAGTCATCTAATACAAGAAAATCCCTTTAATATGTTTCAGTATTAACTGGATTGTGTTAAATATTTTATACACTGCATATTATTTCAGCAATTTTACATAAACTTTTCAAAATATTTCCAGAAAATGTATTCCATTTTAATTTACATTATTTTATCAACAAAATATTTTGATAAAATTCAATTCATTTTAAGTAAAGGCAGAAATTATTTTATAGCAGTTTGTCTGAAGAGAAGTAAACCAATTTTAATATTTTCATTCTTTTCATTTGTTTGTGAGGAGGATTGGCCCTGAGCTAACATCTGTGCCAGTATTCCTCTATTTTATATGGGATGCCACCACAGTGTGGCTTGATGAGCAGTGCTAGGTCTGTGCCCAGGATCCGAACTGCTAACCCTGGGCTGCCCAAGCAGAGTGCATGAACTTAACCACTACACCACCAGGCCAGCCCTAATATTTTTATTCTTGATGCATATTTTCAGATATTTCTAAAGTCTTTTTAATGGAAAATCATTTGTATTATTTTTTCTGTAGATTAGCTATGGCTATAATCTGAACTATTATATATTAATTTTTAAACTTTTCCACCTCTGGCTGCCTCTCTCTCAATGCTAATTACTCTCCCAGATTTTCCTGCTACCTTTTAATAAAATAACATATGCAAAATTTTTTGAAATATAAAAATATTAAAAAGTAAAGTAATATTTAATATGCATTTAATAATTAGGATCAAATAATAAAAGGAGGTAGATAAACATTAACTAGAAATCATTTCCACTTAATTTTACCCTGAACAGAGTACAAGTTGTTATAAAATTAAAATTGCTGACCTTTTAAAAAATTCTGTTTATTATTCATTATATTAATCATTAATATATTAAGTACTAAATTTCCATATAAAGGTAAGAATTAGATCTAAATTATTACTGGTTACATTATCATGATGTTATTTATTAATGTTATATGTATGCCAAGAAATTATAAAAGTAAAGAATCAAATATGAAATCAATATACTCATCGCTTGTATATTCCTCAGTTCTCCATTTTTTTCTTTGGAAATAAACTTTTACCAGTGTAGCGATCAGTACACAAAGAACAATGAAAAAAGGAATGAGTAAGAAAAATGGCCATCTCATAGGTTTGGAATGGTAAGTACTCTTAATAAAGCGCCTTTCTAGGAGAGAAAACATGAGTGATTTTAAAGCAATTACCAGGAATATAGCTAAGACATTTCTATATTTTAATATGACTATTGGAATAAAAATTTAAACAATTTAATAATTTTATCATTTTCACATCTTTATATAAGGTAGATAAGTTGACAGCATAAGTGCCCGAAGAGAGTCCTCTCTTAACATAATAGTCCTATCCCCTACTTTTTTATTGAGAACTTTCTATTCCATAAGTCTCTCTCCAGAACTATCTAATAATGTAGATGAAAAGAATTAAACTGTGATCCCTGTAAGAACTGAATTTTTTCACAATACTCTTTTAGTAAGAAATACCGTATAAATAATAAAATTTTAACATAGTCCAAATTATCTTTTCTTTTATTGCATTCATATGTATTTTCATGTTTTATCTAACAAATTATTGCTTATTCCAAGGTCATGTAGTAATCTCCCTATATTTCTTTCAGGAAGATATGTAGTTTTAGCTTCTACATTTAGACTCATGATCTATTCCATATGAATTGTTAAGTAAGTTGAGATTTTGAGGTTCATTTGGTCTTTGTGGATATCCAGTTGTTACAGTACAATGTTTTGAACTGACTTTCCTTCTCCATGGAGCTTTGTATTTTTCTTGAAAAACTGACTAACGATGTATTAATCAATATATTTCTAGATACTCTAATCCTTTTCATTGATCTATTCATATATCTTTTACCAATGCCACAGTCTTGATTACTGCAACTATTACTAAATCTTTACTACACTAAATTTCATGTGAGGCAAACAGACTAAGTTGTCCTTCTTTGTTCTGCTTTTTCAGGGTTGTTTGGCTATTCTAAGCACTCTAGAGTATATTTTAGAATCAAATTGTTAATATATAAATAATTGCATGCTTTAAGAATTGAGTTTTTTAATCTATAGATTTAATTTGGCGAGAACTGACATCTTAGCAATAACAAACTTTTCCATAGGTGAACATGGCATATTTCTCCATTTATTTGTATGTTTAACATCTATCTGCATTTTTTGTTTTAGTTTCAGTGTAAAGGTCTTGCATATTTTTTGTTAAATTTATTGAAATATTTTATATTTTGATAGTATCATAAATAGTACTGATTTTAAGTAGATTTCCATTTACTGCTGCTATTATATAACAATACTACTGACCTGTGCATGTTGTTTCCTTTGACCTCTCAAAAGATATTTATTATTTGTAGTAGTATTTCTGTAGATTCCGTAGGATTTTCTATGTAATTAATCATATCATCTACAGTCTTATTTCACACTTTCTAATCTGTATGCTCCTGATCTCTTCTTCTTTCATTACTGCACTGGCTAGGACTTATGGTAAAATGTTGAATAGACATCATGAGAACAGAGGTTATTGCCTTGCTCCCAATTTTTTTGTGAAAAACAATGTATTTCATCATAAGATATATTAGCTATGTTTTTTGTTGATGCTATTTATCAGATGATTACTACTTCTGTCAGTCGTTTACTGCTTTATTAAAATTTCCTAATAAATGTTGAATTTTGTCAAATGATTTTTCTGCATCAAATGAAAAACTAATACTTTAAAAAAAATTTTGATTTGGAGAATTGCACTAATTGACTTTCAAGTGATTTTCAAGCGATAACAGTCTTGCATTCCTAGGATAAACCCCAATTAGTATGGATTATTATCCTGGTAATATATATAGCTACATAAAATGAGCTAATACTTTGTTGAGAATATTTATATCTAAGTTTGTTAAAGATATTGTTCTTTTGTTAACTTCCTTGTCTGGATTTGGCTTCAGGGTTATGTTTTCCTCATACAATAAGGTGATAGGAGTCCCTCCCAGAACTGTTTTTTAAAGTGGTATTTCTTCCTTCCAAAAATCCGGTGGAATTAACCTCTGAAATTATCTAGACCTTTACTTTTTTTGTTTATTTTTCTTGGTGTTGATTTTAAAAAATCATAAACCCACAGATCAAAGAAGTTTTGAGTTCTGGTTTCTCAGCTATCCCCTTCGATTTGTAATTCCTTTTCTATAAGGAGTAGCTCTTTTTACATATGAGTAGCTTTATCAGCCTGCTTCTTGCCCGTAATTGATTAGGACTAAAAGTGCACATATACTGTCTTGACCTCTTTCAGTCTGAGCTGATATAATTCTTTCAAAAACATGAAGATTTCATATGTATCAAATAAAAATAAACTCCATTAAACAAAGGCCACACACACGAATAGCTTTGACATACAGATAAAAGGTTTTTTTCTATATGGGATCCTGTGAGGCCTATTTACCCTATTTAAGATTCTTAGTAGCATTATTTTTGGGGAGTTTTTATGAGGCATTCCAATACAATACTTAGAAGCCCTTTCATACAGATGAAGGTGTCTAAGAGTCATCAATTTAACTTTTTATGAGGTTTTAACAAAGAGGTTTTCAGTCACATGCTTGCAAACTTTTATCTGAGATCAAATTTTATTGCTCAATATCTCAAATTAAGCTATTGGTCATTTCCTGCTTTGAGAACATTTTCCTGGAAGAGTCCAAGAATGATAATTAGTTTTATTTTCAAACAAACAAACAAAAATCCTAGCTCTTTTATATTTGCTCTACATTTTACTTAAAAATTGAACTTCTTTAATTTCATTAATTTTTTAATAGATTGTTTTATTTCATTTAATTATTATTGTCTTCTTGTATTTTATCATAAGTAGCTTAAGTCACCTACCAGGAAATCATTACAATCTACCTGGAAATCTTGCCGACCAGAAGCACGAATTCTATTTTCCACATTACCACAGGCAGCAGTGAGGCCAAACAATTCACCAGTTCATGCTAAATGTCCTCATTTCTCCAACTTCTAATAACATGTTTTAAGGTGTCTTTGAAGTGCTCACCAATAGTTTTCTCAAGACAAATTCAATGTATCCTAAGAGGCTTCAACAGTTTCCTAGAGGTCTTTCAACCTTCCACACACCATCCAATTCCAAAGCTAATGCCACATGTTTTAGATTCGTGTTATATAAATACACCATCTTGATACCAAATTGTTTTGTTTTCTATTATATAGGGAGAGAGAGAGAAAGAGAGAGAAAGGTGCGAGAAACTATCCCCAAATTTAGTAACAATAAAATTATTTAATTTTGTAGGTCATGCATTTGGTGGAAGGCTTAGTTGCATGGTTGTTTTTTTCTGTGTCTCATTGTAGCCAAATTTTATAGAAAGCAAATGATTTTCAATAGAATGAGTATTATAATAATGGGAGTTCCAAGAATTAGTATTCTAAAAGACCCAGTGAGAATCTGCAGGAGGACCACAGAAGTCCCAGAAACTTACTTCCATACATGTTATTGATCAATCACATCACTAAGGCCAACTTGGGTTCTAGGAAAAGAGTAGTCTCCTCTGCTCACTGAGGAAATGCCATGTGTGAGTATAGACAGAAGCAACAAATTGCAGTCGATTTGAAGATAAGCTATTACAAGACAACTGTTACTACTAAAATGGAAATAGCATTACATACGTTATAATATTTTTAACAATAATCTATTACCATATGGCCTTAAATATAACATTTCAAGCGCTAGAATGAATGTGGAAATGTTAAGAACGACCTCTGGCTCAACATCTGAGAAAAAACCTGTTTTATCTGTAAATTTAAGTTTTTATATAAAGACAGTCTGGCCCTAAGCATCACTGGATATGCTGGTTTCTTCTAAAATCTATCCCTGCTTTGCACAAAAAATTATGGGAAACTATATTACCCAAGCTCCTTGATCTTCTCTCTTTTAGTTAGGTCTGGCCAATGGAAATCACCGGATAAAATTTGGAGGGTCAGAAGAGTGAAAGATCTAGGGTATTTACCCTCCTTCCTCTCCAGCATCTCCAGTAAGTGGCTCTGTATATTCTATACCTTTACCTCATGCAAGACAGTACTCTCCTAGTGGTCTATATCCTAGTATGTAGCCCTGACCATAGTTGTATATCATGTTAGATGGCTCAGATTCTCGTCCTAGTAATACCATCTCCTTTTATTGTCCTTCCAGCCCTAAGAAGTGGTCGTAGATTCCTGTTGTTGCTAATCTCTGGGTTGCTTCACCATTCTCTGATTGGCTTTTATCTCTGCCATTATGTGTTACCAGATGCCTTAAATTGAATTCTTTCTGTATGAAGGACTTAGTTGATTTCTATTTTTCTACCTTGGCTCATACTGACATATTTATGTTACCTATGTTATAATATACTATTCTCTGGAAGTAAAACATAAATTAAATAGCCACATATGTTTATTATTTGGTATCCAAACATAATCTAGATATAAATTGGTAAAGTGTTATTTATTTGATTAAATTTAATCAATTAAAATGTTGTTTTAATTATGTTTTGAACTTGATATTAATACTTACCATAAACGCTTGTGGAAGGTTTTGGTGCAGGTGGAAAATTGCCACTGTCAACACTTCCACCAGGCCATGAACCATCTACAGATGTGCAATTTGGTGGTAAAAATGTAGGGTTACAGTGACAGTTTTTTTTATTATTGCATGTCTGAAACCAGGAGAAATATCATTTTATAAGTAGCTAGAAATAGTTGTGTTCAAGTTGAATTTTAAAATAATACTTAGGTCAGATAAGAATGGTTTTCTTATATGGTTTATGAGTATATGAGTGTGTGTGTGGACGTATTTAGCTGTGTGTTTGCTCTCCTAGAATCACTGTCAATTACTTCTATTCTTGCCTCAGAGTACTGAGTACTTACACCCTTATTGTTGCATTTTTCATCAGTGCAGTCATAATTCAAGTATGCAGCATCTACACATTCCTTATTCCTGCAAACCTAAAAAGGAAATAGGCTGAAGTAAGTTAACTGAAATGCCATCTGTATTTGGCATTTAACTTAAAATATTTCATATTATATTGACATAAGAGGTATTCATTTAACAATAAATATTAATATTCTAACAATAAGTGATTAATTTACACTGCTATTGTATTTCCAGTACTAGATGAGAAACTGATTATCTGAGAGTAAACAAAACAATAAAAGCATCTTCCTTTTTAATACTGGGATAGGAGGTACACACATGAAATAAATAAAAGGAAAGATAAAGCTGTGATAAATGCTACAGCAAAGCATAGTTTTATGAAAGAAAAGAATGAAATACAGGGAATTTACTTAATATGAGAACAGTAGAACTTTCTTATTGAGCCCTGATGTGGAGCAGGACTTAATGAAGCATAGAAATGAAAAAAGAAATACTTATAGGAAAATAAATAATATTTAAAATGACCCTACAATGAAATATATTGTGAAATTTTTAAAAAATATTGAGTGTAGTTGTTACACAAAAAACAGTTATTCAATTATTAATTACTAAATATTTGAGTCCTACAATATGCCTGGCCCTGAGAACACAGCAGTTAAAAACAAAAATTTCATATTGTAGTAAAATATATAGAAACACACAAACAAGAAAGCTAAATGAGATGTGATAGGAGTTGTTAGGGCGGTATTGTGTAAGGTCTTACAATCTTAATCAGAATGTGAGCCTATAACCTACAAGCAATTGGTTGTATTTAGAGATTTAATTGGAAGATGGAAAGCTGATAAAAGTAGTTTTGGAAAAGAGGATGGAAAGGGCAAGGGAAAATGTAAAGAGACAAATTAGAATGTCATTACAATAGTCCAGGAAAATGGTAACCATAGAGTGAAACTGCATAGTAGTGGTGTAGATGGAAATAAGTGGTTGTATTTGAGATACAGTTAAAAGGTTTAATCCACCTAAGTTTAGGGATGGACTATATATGGAGGATGAAAAGAGAGATGGGTCAATGATATCAAGGTTTCTGGCTTGTCTAACTCTCTTGGTGGTGGCACAATTAACTGAGAAAGGGAAAGCTAAGCATAAAGCTTAAACATTTATAAATATTATTTTTTGAGACTTCTTTCAGTTTGTAATATCAAATAATACTATGCTTCAAATTTTCAAAAACGTTTACTACACTCATAGACTCAGAGTGACTGATGATAAACCAAAAAACATGTAATTGGAAATATCATTTTCATCAAAAATATTTCTAAATAATATTGTCAATATTTCTTTGGAATCCTTCCCTCTTGAAAATATATGATCATAATATACTAATTTTTAAAATCAGAGAGTGAATCTGCTCACATAGGTTTTGCTGAATATGGAAAAATACATTATTAATGGTGTCTGATAATTATGGAAATGCACACCTCTGTTTAAGACTTAGGAGGAAATATAATGATGATAAAAACATGGTCAGGTTATTTTGAGTGTTGTGGTAATAGTATAAAAGTTCTAGCTCTGGATAAAGACTAGTGCTGCTATAGTCAGAAACATGTCTGTTCTGTTAGAATGATGCCTTAACACCTAACTAGAACTAGGGCAGAGAAGTTACATGTATAATTTTCAGAGCTCTTATCCAGAAGTAGATATACCTGATTCTCATAACCATTAAATAAATTCTTTGAGTCAGAGAAAAAGAAGTTAAGAAGGGATTGTTGGTATTATTGGTATTCTTTTTGTGCAATGGAATTTTTTCTTCTTTAACAGGTGTACTTCTTTAACAGGACTCTAGCTACAAAACCACAGAACTTAACACCACACAGGAATAATATAATATAATATAATATAATATAATATAATATAATATAATATAAAGAAAATAATGGTTCTTCACCAAACTGTCTGAAATAGATTTTTTTAATTTATTTTGAGATAAGAAAGATAATGCAGCTTCCTATTCCTGTCACTAGGGTGGAATAAGTTTCTGTAGAAAGTTTCTTAGATGCAGAACCTAAAATGGTGAATAAAAAATGTGTGCATCTATATTTTAAAAAAAACACATGGTTGTACTGGAGAAAAAGCAAAAATTATTTTTAGGCTCAGAAAATGTGAGACAATGTGATTCCACAAAAGTAATAAAAAACTGGAGCCAGCATTCCTTTAGTGGCTGTCTGTGGCCAAGCATGTAGGATTTAAATGATCATGTGCACCCTACGCCAGTGACAGATTTGGTTTTACCAAATCCTGAAAAAATACTAGACAGTGACATCAGCAAAATGGTGCACCAGGAAGCACCATGTCCTGTTCTTCCTTGGAGATGTTTTTAAAAATAAGAAGAAGATCTGGCTAAAATAACCTACAGGGGCTCTGGAAGCCAAAGGTCTACAGCAACCAAGCAAATGCCCAATCAAGAAAAAGCTGTACTCAAAATGGTAGAAAAGTTTGTGGCATTTTTGCTCACTCTTGCCCCACTCCTTCCCTTACACGGCAGGGTCTTCGTCTGGAGGAGGGAGATTATATGAAAAATGATGGCTGGAAATGCCCCATATTTAAAGAAAGACATGGATCTGCAAATCCTAGATCAACAATTGCCAAGTAGGATAAACACAAAGAGACTCATACCGAGACACATTATAATCGAACAGTCAAATGTCAAAGAAAAAGACAGAATCTTGAAAGCAGCAAGTGAAAAGCGAATCATCATGCACAAGGGATCCTCAATAAGATTATAGCAGATTATTCAACAGAAGCCTTTGAGGCCAGAAGGCAGTGGGCTGATATATATTTGAAGTGCTGAAAAAAAATAAAATTTACCAACTGAGAATTCTATATCCAGCAAAACTGTCTTTTAAAATTGATAAAGAAATTAAGATATTCCCAGGTTAAAAAACAAACAAAAATGCTGCAGGGGCTTATTACCATGAGGCCTGACCTACAAAAAATACTAAAAGGAATTTGTCAGTTTGAGTAAAAGTTTCCTAGTCTGTAACTAGAAGTCATATGCAGAAATGAAGATCTCTGATAAAGTTAAGTGGAGGAATATCAAAATGAGTATTATTTTAATTTTGATTTATAACTTCATTTTTAAAATTTCTATGTGGTTTAAAAGGCAAGTGCATAAAAAAAACAATTGTAAATCTACATTAATGAATACGTAATGTATAAAGATGCAATTTTTGACATCAAAAACAAGTGTGAAGGGCAAAACTGTAAAGAAATGGAGGTTTTGTATGTGCTTCAAGTTTATTTGTTATCAATTCCAAAATAGATTGTTTAAAGATGTACATGTAAACCCCTGGTAACCACAAAGAAAATATCTATAGAATAAACACAAAAGGAAATGAGAAGGAAATCAAAATGTGTGGGAGGTCAACCTGCAAGGAGAGAGGAGGCATCAACTAAACTTAAAACATCAAATAACTTAGAGGAAGGTTGTAATGGAGGTACTGAGGAACAAAAAAGCTATTCAAAATACAAAATACAAATAACAAAATGATAAAAAAGCAAGTCCTTCTCTATCAGTAATTACATTAATGTTAATGGAGTAAGTTTCCCAGTCAAATGGCATGGATTGGCAGAATGGATAACAGTGCTCAACTATATGCTGAAAGACACTCTCTGCAAGATATCAAGTAAGTCTTACTTGATATCTAATGACACAAATAGGTTGAAAGTAAGAGAGTTGAAAAAGATATTCCATGCAAATAGTAACAAAAGTGAACAGAAATGGCTATAATAATATTGGATGAAATAATTCTTACATCAACTACTATTACAAGAGACAAAAGAGGACATTTTATATTGATAATGGATCAATTCAGGAAGAAAACACGCCACTTATAAGCCCATATGTACCAAACATCAGAGCTCCAAAACACATGAAGCAGACAGAATTCTCAAATTCTTCTAAAAAATTGAACAAGAGCAAACACTTCCAGATGTCCATGAGGCCAGTGTTACTCTAATAAAAGAGCCAGACAAAGACATTACAACAAAGGAAATCTACAAATTAATATTGTTAATGTATATTAATGCAAACACATTCATATGTCACTTAACCACACGGATACATTCTGAGAAACACATCATTAGGCAATTCAGTTATTGTGCAAAAAGGATAGTGTGTGCTTATATAAAACTAGATGGTATAGTCTACTACATACCTAGGCTATGTAGTACAAATCTTATGGGACCACTATCATATATGTGGTCCATCATTGACCAAAATGTCATTATGTGGCACATAACTATATATATCCTCAACAAAACACTAGTAAACCAAATTAAGCAGAAGTTTAAAAAGTTCATACAGCATGACCAAGTAGAATTTACTCCTGGGATGCAAGGATGGTTCAACATACAAAAATCTATGAATATAATATGCCGCATGAAAAGAATGAAGGGGAAAAAACACACAGCCCTCTCAATTGACGCAGAAAAATCATTTTACAAAGTTTGACACCATTTAATGATAAGAACATCCAACAAAGTTGTAGTAGAAGAAAACAACCTCAATGTAATAAAGGCCATCTATAAAAAAGAGAGAGCTAAAATCATATATAATGATGAAAACTTAAAGCTTTTCCTCTAAGATCAGGACCAAGGATGACTGTTTTCATGACTTCTATTCAACATAGTATTAGAAATGCTATCCAGAGCAAGACAAAGAAATAAAAATTATCCAAATTGGAAATGAAGAAATAAAATTATCTCTGTTCACAGATGACATGATCTTATATGTAGAAAACTATAAATATTACAGACACACACACAATATTAGAACTAATAAAGAAATTCAGCAAAGTTCCAGGATACAAAATCAACACAGAAAAATCAGTTACATTTCTCTACACTAAGGGTGAACATTCTGAAAAGGGAATTAGTTAAATAATTCCATTTACAATAGCATCAAAAAATATTTAGGAATAAACTCAAGTGAAAGACTTCTACACTGAAAACTACAAAACATTGCTGAAAGATATTAAAAATGACACAAACAAATGGAAAGATAACCCATGTTCATGGATTGGAGGACAAACATTGTTAAGATGTCAATACTACCCAAAACAACCTGCAGATTCAACACAATCCTTGTAAAATCCCAATGTTTTCTGAAGAAATAGAAAAAAGTTCATCCTAGAAAATATAGAATCTCATGAGACCATAGGTAGCTAAAATGATCATAGACAAGAAGGTAAAATTTGGACTCCCACTTACTAATTTCAAACTTACTAAAAAGCTACAGTAATAAAAAGTGTGGTATTGATATAAAGACAGACATAGAGACCAGTGGAAAAGAATAAAGAGCCCCAAAATAAAGTCTTTTATATATGGGCAAGTGATTTTCAATAAGGTTGCTACATAAATTCAATGTGGAAAGGAGAATCTTTTCAAGAAATAGTGCTTGGAAAATTGAGCATCTATTGAAAAGAATGAATTTGGAACTTTACCTTACACCATATCCAAATATTAACTCAAAATGGATCCTAGACCTAAACATAAGGGCTAAAACTGTAAAACTCCTAAAAGGAAATATAGGGGAAAAGCCTCATGACATTGAATTTGGTAATTATTTCTTGGATATGACACAAAAAGCACAAGCAAAAAAGAAAAAAACATAAATAAATGGGACTTCATCTATATTAAGAACTTTTGTAACTCAAAGGATGCTATCAATAGAGTTAAACGCATCTCATGAAATAAGGGAAAATATTTTTGAATCATATATCTGATTAAGGATTAATATCTGGAATGCATAAAATTTCCTAAAAACCAACAACAAAAACCAAACAACTCAATTAAATTTAAAAATTGGAGATGCAGAGAAAGCATTTGACACGATCCGACAGCCATTTATGATAAAAACTCTGAACAAAATGGGGATAGAAGGGAACTACCTCAACATAATAAAGGCCATATACAACAAACCCACAGCCAACATCATACTCAATGGGCAAAAACTGAGCACCATCCCCTTGAAAATACGAATGAGACAAGGATGCCCTCTATCACCACTCTTATTTAACATAGTACTGGAGGATTTGGCCAGAGAAGTCAGGCAAGAAAAAGGAATAAAAGGAATCCAAATAGGGAGGGAAGAAGTGAAACTCTCGCTGTTTGCAGATGACATGATCTTATATATAGAAAACCCCAAAGAATCCATTGGAAAATTTTTAGAAATAATCAACAACTACAGCAAAGTTGCAGGGTATAAAATCAATTTACACAAATCATTAGCATTTCTTACTGTAATAACGAACTAACAGAAAAAAACTCAAGAACACAATACCATTCACAATTGCAACAAAAAGAATAAAATACCTCAGGGTGAATTTAACTAAGGAAGTGAAAGAACTATACAACGAAAATTACAAGGCTTTTCTGAAAGAAATGGATGATGACAGAAAGAGATGGGAAGACATTCCATGTACATGGATTGGAAAAATAAATATAGTTAAAATGTCCATTCTACCTAAAGCAATCTACAGATTCAATGCCATCCCAATCAGAATCCCAATGACATTCTTTACAGAATTAGAACAAAGAATCCTAAAATTTATGTGGGGCAACAAAAGACCCCAAACTGCTAAAGCAATCCTGAGAAAAAAGAACAAAACGGAAGGCATCACAATCCCTGACTTTAAAACATACTACAAAGCTATAGTAATCAAAATAGCATGGTAGTGGTACACAAACAGGTGCACAGATCAATGGAACAGAATTGAAAGCCCAGAAATAAAACCACACATCTATGGACAGCTTATCTTTGACAAAGGAGCTCAGGGCATACAATGGAGAAAAGAAAGTCTTTTCAACAAATGGTGCTGGGAAAACTGGAAAGCCACATGTAAAAGAATGAAAATTGACCATTCTTTCTCACCATTTACCAAAATAAACTCAAAATGGATCAAAGACCTAAAGGTGAGACCTGAAACCATAAGGGTTCTAGAAGAAAATGTAGGCAGTACATTCTTTGACATCAGTATTAAAAGGATCTTTTTGGACACCATGTCTTCTCAGACAAGGGAAACAATAGAAAGAATAAACAAATGGGACTTCATCAGACTAAAGAGCTTCTTCAAGGCAAATGAAAACAGGAATGAAACAAAAAAACAACCCACAAACTGGGAAAAAAATATTTGCACGTCATACATCTGGCAAAGGCTTAATATCCATAATATATAAAGAACTCACACAACTCAGCAACAAAAAATCAAACAATCCAATCAAAAAACGGGCAGGAGACATGAAGAGACATTTCTCCAAAGAAGATATACGAATGGTCAATAGGTACGTGAAAAAATATTCATCATCGCTGATCATCAGAGAAATGCAAATCAAAACTACACTAAGATATCACCTTACACCCATTAGAATGACAAAAATAACTAAAACTAATAGTAACAAATGTTCAAGATGTTGTGGAGAAAAAGGAGCCCTCATACACTGCTGCTGGGAGTGCAAACTGGTGCAGCCACTATGGAAAACAGTATGGAGATTCCTCAAAAAATTAAAAATAGAACTACCATACGATCCAGCTATCCCACTACTGGGTATCTATCCAAAGAGCTTGAAGTCAGCAATTCCAAAAGCCCCATGAACCCCAATGTTCATTGCAACATTATTTACAATAGCCAAAACGCCTAAATGCCACCTAAATGCCTATCAACAAATGACTGGATAAAGAAGATATGGTATATATATATACAATGGAATACTACTCAGCTGTAAAAAACAACAAAATCGTCCCATTCGAAACAACATGGATGGACCTTGAGGGAATTATCTTAAGTGAAATAAGCCAGATAGAGAAGGACAATCTGTGTATGACTTCACTCATATTAGGAATTTAAAAATGTAGACAAAGAGAACAGATTAGTGACAACCAGGGGAATGGTGGGGTAGGGGGTGGACACAAAGGGTGAAGGGGTGCATCTATAACATGACTGACAAACAATAATGTACAACTGAAATTTCACAAGATTGTAACCTATCATTAACTCAATAAAAATTTTTTAAAAATAACTAGTTTACAGAAAAAAATTTTTTTTAATTGGGCAAAGGATGTGAATAGACATTTCTCCAAAGAAGATATGCAAATTTCTAGTAAGCATATGGAGATGTGTTCAATATCACTAATCATCAGAGAAGTAAAATTCAAAATGATAATGAGGAACCACTTCACAGCCATTAGAATGGCTATTATGAAAGAATGGAAAAGAACAAATGTTGGTGAGGATGTGGAGAAACTGTAACATTTAGGCATTGATGATAAGAATGTAAAGTAGAGTGCAGGCGGAGCAAAATGGCGGGGTGAGCTGACCCGGGATTCTCTCCCCTCCAAAATACAACAAAAGATTGGAAGAACTGAATTTCAGAGAATAAACATAATGCCAGCTCGTTAGAGACCTAGAATACCAAGAAGGTGGAGATCATAAACCTAGCTTTACCCCTTTGGAGGCACTGGAATGGTAGGAGAGAACATCGCTCCATCCCCTAGAGTCTGCGATCGCTGTGGCGCCGGTCGGGAAGGAGCGGGGGAGGGGCCGCACGACCGGGGGATCATCCAGGACTCCTGTCCCTGATTCAGTGGAGACCCGCTGACGGGGGGAAAGCTTCCGTCCTCGGGGACCCTATGAATCAAGGGCCTTGGGAGACCAGAGAACAGAACTGATCTGAACCCAGACGGGCGCCTGTGAGTAACAGCCCCTCCCCCCAAGCAAAGCCAGTGGGCGCAGCCATCTTGCCCCAAGGCGGAGAGCTAACACGCCGCTCTCAACCCCCACCTAGTGGCGACAGGCTGTAACTGCAAGTGAATTCTACCACCATGAGAAAAAACCGCTCCTCTACCATCCAGCAATTTATAAAAGCCCCAGACCAGAAGGAAAACAATAAAAACACAGAATTAAGTCCTGAGGACTTGGAATTAGGTAAACTAAGTGAGAATGCATTCAGAGCAGCTATAATCAAAAAACTCAATGAGGTAGAGAGAAAGATAGAGAAACAAGCCGAGCTCTGGAGTTACTTCACAAAAGAGATTGAAATCATAAAGAAGAATCAAACAGAATTACTTGAGATGAAAAAACACAATGGACCAGGTAAAACAGAATACAGATTCCCTGAATGCCTGTATAGACAACATAGAGGAGCAAATCAGCATAATCGAGGACAGACAGGCTGAATGGCGCCAGACATAGGAAGAAAGAGAACTAAGAATTAAAAAAAATGAGGAAAATCTCCGAGAGATAATGGATTCAATGAGGAGTAAGAACATAAGGATCATAGGAATTCCCGAGAATATGGAAAAGGAAAATGTAGCAGAAAGTGTGCTTGACGAAATTATTGAAGAGAACTTCCCAAATCTAGGGATCAACGGAGAAATGTGTGTAGAGGAGGGTTTTAGATCTCCTAGACTTGTCAATGTAAAAAGACCCACCACAAGGCACATAATAGTAAAGTTGGCAAATAGGAATGATAAGGAAAGAATACTCAGGGAAGTAAGAAAAAAAAGAGAATAACCTATAAAGGAGCCCCTATCAGACTTTCAGCAGATTTCTCTACAGAAACCCTACAAGCTAGGAGAGAATGGAGTGATATATTCAAAGCTTTAAAGGATAAAAACCTTCAGCCAAGAATACTCTATCCAGCAAGAATTTCCTTCAGATATGAGGGAGAAATTAAATCTTTTCCAGACAAACAAAAGTTAAGGGAATTTGTAACTAAAAGCCCTCCATTACAAGAAATCCTCAAGAAGGCTCTCATACTTGAAAAAAGAAAAAAGGGAGAAAGGGGACACAATCCACAGACTAGGGAGACCGATGGATAGAACCAGAATAGGATAGCAAATATTCAACTATAGCATTAGGGTAAAAATAAGGAAACTACCAAAACAAGGACGATCTTAGCACTCTAACTACAAATTAATAAGATGAGTTGGAATAAAAAATGAAAATAATTATTTAGGAGGGGAAGAGCAAAGGGTCTAAATCAGTATTGGTCAAGTAAGTAAGAGACCACCAGAGAATAGACTATATTATACACGAGATTCTAAATACAAACTTCAAGGTAGACACTAAAATAAAGTACAGAACAGAGTCACAAATCATAGATAAGGAAAAATCTAAGAAACCCAGCATAAGAAATTGCAGTATTAAATGGGTAGTCTAAAGCACACAGGAAAAGAAAGGCAGAAAAACAAGATAATGAGCGACAGATTGACAGCATTAAGTCCACATGCATCAATAATCACTCTCAATGTGAACGGATTGAACTCTCCAATAAAAAGACACAGAGTGGCAAAATGGATTAAAGAACAAGATCCAGCAATTTGTTGCCTCCAAGAAACACACCTCAGCCCCAAGGACAAACACAGGCTCAGAGTGAAGGGGTGGAGGACAATACTTCAAGCAAATAGCAAGGAAAAAAAGGCAGGTGTTGCAATTCTCATATCAGACCAAGTGGATTTCAAAATAAGACAGGTAAAGAGAGACACAGAGGGACAATATATAATGATCAAAGGGACACTTCATCAAGAAGAAATAACGCTTATAAATATCTATGCACCCAACACAGGAGCACCAAGATTCATAAAGCAACTATTAACAGACCTAAAGGAAGATGTTAAAAACAACACAATAATAGTAGGGGACCTCAACACCCCACTCACATCAATGGACAGATCATCCAGACAGAAAATCAACAAGGAAATAGTGGAGCTGAATGAAAAACTAAAACAATTGGACTTAATAGACATATATAGATCACTCCACCCTGAAGGAGCTGAATACACATTCTTCTCAAGTGCACATGGAACATTCTCTAGGATAGACCAAATGTTGGGAAACAAGGCAAGCATCTACAAATTTAAAAAAAATTGAAATAATAACAAGCATCTTCTCAGATCATAGTGCTATAAGGCTAGAAATTAATTACAAGAAAAAAGCTGAGAAAGGCACAAAGATGTGGAGACTAAACAACACACTACTGAACAAGCAATGGATCATTGAAGAAATTAAAGAAGAAATCAAAAAATACCTGGAAACAAGTGAAAATGATAGCATGCCATACCAACTCATATGGGATACAGCAAAAGCTGTATTAAGAGGAAAATTCATCGCAATACAGGCACATCTTAACAAACAAGAAAAATCCCAAATAAGCAACCTTAAAGCACACCTAACTGAACTAGAGAAAAAAGAACAAATGAAGCCCAAAGTCAGCAGAAGGAGAGAAATAATAAAAATCAGAGCAGAAATAAATACTATTGAAACGAAAAAGGCAGTAGAAAGGATCAATGAGAAAAAGAGCTGGTTTTTTGAGAAGATAAATAAAATTGACAAACCACTAGCCAGACTTACAAAGAAAAAAAGGGAGAAAGCTCAAATAAACAAAATCAGAAATGAGTGAGGAGAAATAACAACAGACTCTGCAGAAATACAACAGATTATAAGAGAATACTACAAAAAACTATATGCCAACAGAATGGATAACCTAGAGGAAATGGATAAATTCTTGGACTCCTACAATCTCCCAAAGCTCACTCAAGAAGAGGCAGACAATTTGAACAGACCAATCACAAGGAAAGAGATTGAAACAGCAATCAAAAACATCCCAAAGAATAAAACCCCAGGACCAGATGGCTTTCCTGGGGAATTCTACCAAGCTTTCAGAGAGGATTTAATACCTATCCTTTTCAAGCTATTCCAAAAAATTAGGGAAGATGGAACACTTCCTAACACATTCTATGAGGCCAGCATCACGCTGATACCAAAACCTGACAAGGACACCACGAAAAAAGAGAACTACAGGCCAATATCACTGATGAACATAGATGCAAAAATTCTAAACAAAATTTTGGCAACCAGAATTCAGCAATTCATCAAAAGGATCATACATCATGATCAGGTGGGATTCATACCAGGGACACAAGGATGGTTCAACATCTGCAAATCAATCAACGTGATACACCACATCAACAAACTGAGGAATAAAAACCACATGATCATCTCAATAGATGCAGAGAAGGCATTTGAGAAGATCCAACAGCATTTATGATAAAAACTCTGAAAAAAATGGGCATAGAAAGAAACTACCTCAACATAATAAAGGCCATATATGACAAACCCATAGCCAACATCATACTCAACGGGCAAAAACTGAACACCATCCCCCTGAAAACAGGAACGAGACAAGGATGCCCTCTATCACCACTCTTATATAACATAGTACTGGAGGTCCTGGCCAGAGCAATCAGGCAAGAAAAAGGAATAAAAGGAATCCAAATAGGGAGGGTGAAGTGAAACTCTCGCTGTTTGCAGATGACATGATCTTATATATAGAAAACCCCAAAGAATCCATTGGAAAACTGTTAGAAGTAATCAACAACTACAGCAAGGTTGCAGGGTATAAAATCAATTTGCATAAATCAGTAGCATTTCTATACTCCAGTAATGAACCAACAGAAAAAGAACTCAAGAATACAATATCATTCACAATCACAACAAAAAGAATAAAATACCTTGGGGTAAATTTAACTAAGAAAGTGAAGGACCTATATAATGAAAATTACAAGGCCTTTCTGAGAGAATTGGATGACGACATAAGGAGATGGAAAGACATTCCATGTACATGGATTGGAAGAATAAACATAGTTAAAATGTCCATTCTACCTAAAGCAATCTACAGATTCAACACCATCCCAATCAGAATCCCAATGACATTCTTTACAGAATTAGAACAAAGAATCCTAAAATTCATATGGGGCAACAAAAGACCCCGAATTTCTAAAGCAATCCTGAGAAAAAAGAACAAAACGGGAGGCATCACAATCCCTGACTTCAAAACATACTACAAAGCTACAGTAATCAAAACAGCATGGTACTGGTACAAAAACAGGCGCACAGATCAATGGAACAGAATTGAAAGCCCAGAAATAAAACCACACATCTATGGACAGCTTATCTTTGACAAAGGAGCTCAGGGCATACAATGGAGAAAAGAAAGTCTTTTCAACAAATGGTGCTGGGAAAACTGGAAAGCCACATGTAAAAGAATGAAAATTGACCATTCTTTTTCACCATTCACAAAAATAAACTCAAAATGGATCAAAGACCTAAAGGTGAGACCTGAAACCATAAGGCTTCTGGAAGAAAACGTAGGCAGTACACTCTTTGACATCAATATTAAAAGGATCTTTTCGGACACCATGCCTTCTCAGAGAAGGGAAACAATAGAAAGAATAAACAAATGGGACTTCATCAGATTAAAGAGCTTCTTCAAGGCAAATGAAAACAGGATTGAAACAAAAAAACAACCCACTAACTGGGAAAAAACATTTGCAAGTCACATATCTGACAAAGGCTTAATATCCATAATATATAAAGAACTCTCGCAACTCAACCACAAAACATCAAACAACCCAATCAAAAAATGGGCTGGAGACATGAACAGACATTTCTCCAAAGAAGATATACTGATGGCCAATAGGCACATGAAAAGATGCTCATCATCGCTGATCATCAGGGAAATGCAAATCAAAACTACACTAAGATATCACCTTACACCCGTTAGAATGACAAAAATATCTAAAACTAATAGCAACAAATGTTGGAGAGGTTGCAGAGAAAAAGGAACCCTCATACACTGCTGGTGGGAATGCAAACTGGTGCAGCCACTATGGAAAACAGTATGGAGATTCCTCAAAAAACTAAAAATAGAGGGGCTGGCCCCGTGGCCGAGTGATTAAGTTCGCACGCTCCGCTGCAGGCGGCCCAGTGTTTCGTTGGTTCGAATCCTGGGTGCGGACATGGCACTGCTCGTCAGACCACGCTGAGGCAGCGTCCCACATACCACAACTAGAAGAACCCACAGCGAGAAATATACAACTATGTACTGGGGGGCTTTGGGGAGAAAAAGGAAAAAATAAAATCTTTAAAAAAAAAAAAAAAACTAAAAATAGAACTACCATACGATCCAGCCATCCCACTACTGGGTATTTATCCAAAGAGCCTGAAGTCAGCAATCCCAAAAGTCCTGTGCACCCCAGTGTTCATTGCAGCACTGTTTACAATAGCCAAGACGTGGAAGCAACCTAAGTACCCATCCACAGACGAACGGATAAAGAAGATGTGGTACATATATACAATGGAATACTACTCAGCTGCAAAACAGAACAAAATCATTCCATTTGCAATAACATGGATGGACCTTGAGAGAATTATGTTAAGTGAAATAAGCCAGCGAGAGAAAGATAATCTGTGTATGACTCCACTCACATGAGGAATTTAAAACTACGGACCAACAACAGTTTAGTGGATACCAGGGGAAAGGTGGGGTGGGGGGTGGGCACAAAGGGTGAAGTGGTGCACCTACAACATGACTGACAAACATTAATGTACAATTGAAATTTCACAAGATTGTAACCTATCAATAACTCAATTAAAAAATAATAATAATTAAAAAAAAATCTACCTAGGTCTATAGCCTCTATGCCTGGGAAAGGCACCCAAGGTTTAATTCCTGGGCAATGCCATGTACACTGATCCTGGATCAGGACCCTAATGCAGACCCTACAGGTACCAGTTCCTGCCTCTTAGTCTAGAAGATGGAGCATCTGCTTGAGCACTGGGGCTTTAGAAAGCTAACATAATAGGCTATAGGAGTTCCTGTTGTTAATGCTTGTCTCTTTAATAAACTCTGTAGAGCGGGAAAAAAAATGTAAAGTAGTGGTAAACAGTATGAAAGTTCCTCAAAAAATTAAACCAAATTACCATACGATCCAGTAATTCTACCTCTAGGTATATAAGCAAGACAACTGAAAGCAGGGATTTGAACAGACATTTGTACACCAATGATGATAGCATTATTTACAATAGCCAAATGTTGAAACAAATCAAATTTCCATTGATGGATGCATGGATAAACAACATATAGTATAAACATGCAATGGAATATTATTCAGCCTTAAAAAAGAATGAAACTTTGATACAGGCAACAACATGGAAGAATGCGAAAACATTATGCCAGGTGAAATAAGCCAGACTCAAAGGGACAAATATTGTATGATTCTACCTGTATGAGGTATCTAGAATATTTAAATTCATAAAGACAGACAGTAGAATAGTGATTACCAGGGACTGTGAAGAGGTGTCCTTGGGGAGTTATAGTTTATAGTTTACAGAGTCTCACTTTGGGATGATGAAAATTTTCTAGAAATGGATAGTGATGATGGTTGCACAATAATGTGAATGTACTCATCTCCCTGAACTGTACACTTAACAACAGTTAAAGTGGTAAATTTTATGTTATGCGTATTTTACCACAAAAAATAGTATGTATTTCATATTCAGTGCTTTAGACACTTGGAAAAGAGGTAAAATCACTAAACTCATGTTATGACTACAGTATATACTGTTATCCATATGAGCCAAGGGCACCCTAAAAAATAGTATATTCAATTCTTTAGTAAATGAGGAATATACTGTCTGAGCAAACTGAATTATTTTCCTTGGTTGACAGCGTAAAGGGAAGTAGAAAATTTATTTAATACAATAAAGAGATTAAATGTGAATAAAACACAAGTTAAGTCAAATCAATCTAGACAGAAATTTTTTGAAACAATTTGAAATACATTAATTAATAATAAAAAATTCTTAAATAAGAAATAAAGGGGCAACCTTAAGGAACACAGTTTTCAATGTTGTACACATTTGAAAATTAAAATTGATTATGACTGAGTTTCTATTTAGCAAAGTCACTCCCAAGCCTCTACTTCATTTCCATCAATAGTGTGATATACTGATTTATGTATATCTTCAGGGTTTTATTCTTTTATATAACCACACAAATTGTTCATGTTTTAGCAACTTGAAACCAGTTTCTCTTTTCCATTCTGGAAGATGAAGCAAATAAATACTACCCTACGCACATTGAGACATCTTTTCATATAGTAATCTTCTACATTTTTTACTCAAGGAAAAAAGTATAAAACTAAAGAGTTGGAGTGTTCATAATTATCATCATTTCTGTTTTCAGTGGTGATGTCACATTCCTCACGTGTTCCCTTGTGGTTAGCCATAGTGAAGATGCTAGACATTGAGAAATATGGCAGCTGTCTGGGATTTCTTGTTTCCATCATATCCCTTTATGACTACTTCAGTTGCTCCCTCAGAATCATGCATTGATATTTCCTACTCTCATCTTCCTGAATATTTCTTTTTTTGAGGAAGATTAGCCCTGAGCCAATATCTGACCCCCATCCTCCTTCTTTTTGCTAAGGAAGATTGGCCCTGAGCTAACATCTGTGCCCATCTTCCTCTATTTTATATGTGGGACACCTGCCACAGCTTGGCTTGATGAGTGGTGCATAAGTCCGTACCCGGGGTCCGAACCAGCAAACCCTGGGCTGTCAAAGTTGAGTGCGCAAACTTAACCACTAAGCCACTGGGCCAGCCCCCTGAAATATTTTAATGAGGATCTGTGCTTATTTATTTTGACAAAACATTTTTAAATCAGGTTTTATGCTTATAATTTCCACTTGAATTTCAACATCAAGATTTTTAAATACAGATCTTAGAAAATTCTTGTTAGATTCCTTTTAGGATTAACTATGTACAAGTAGTTGGTAATTTGTACAATTATTTGTTTATACTTAGTCACTAATCTCTGAGAATTGAAACAATTATGTATAGGATCCAATAACTCTTGCTATTTCTATGTCGACAAAAGGAATTTTGAAATGCCTTATGATAATGTGTTTATCCTAATCCCAATGAATATTTATATATAAAGTATTTAAAAAACATTGGCACTCTAATTTGCAGAATACATAAAAATTCTTAGAGCACTAATACACGTGTAGCTTGATCATCTTTTTCTAATAGAAATATATGATTTATATGAAGCCAAAGTTTTGTGACCACTTCTCAAAATCTCTACCCAGCCCCTCTACCTCCCTACCTTGGAAGAGCAACATCTCCAACATCATTATGTATTGCTTTTTTTTCTTTTGCTGAGGAAGATTCTCCCTGAGCTAACATCTGTGCCAATATTCCTTTATTTCATATGTGGGTCACTGTCACAGCATGGCGCCCAGGATCTGAACTCACAAACCCGGGCCACTGAAGTGGAGCATGCCAAACTTAACCATTAGGCCATGGGGCTGGTCCTCTGAATTGCTTTTTTAATGTTGAACAGTAGCATGTTTTAAAGCTGCTGAAGTAGATGACTATTTGATGAAGCATCACCTTGGTTATGAATACTTTAGCACAGTGGTGACTGCCAGATATCCCTGTTCACTAATGGCAGTGAATAAAGATGGCATGCACCCTTTTTTTCCCTTAGCTCTTTCCAATAATCCTTGAACTGTGGGATAGTTGGAGTTCCATAAACCATCTCGAAAGCATAAGAAAGAGTATCACTGTAGAGGACCTATTGCTGAAAACTAGACTGACTCGTGATCGTTGATGCCTTGGTGGAAGCCCACATTTCTCTGGATGGGCAATCTCCTCAATTTGTTCACATGGTGAGGAAAAATAAACCATAAACTGTTTAGGCCATACTTGGTGGTTCTTGTTTCTTGTGCAATTCCTAACTCATACAGACTAGATGTTAGATTGTTTAGAAATAACAGAGAGCTAAAAATTAAAGAGTTTAGGCAATAATTTGGGAAATATTTTGCAAAGTAAATTTCAGGAAAGCAAAATTATAAAAGTTTTAAAATGACTGAATTTTTATTTGAGAATGCTGACAATTTTTCTTTTCAATCCCTTTTTACTTCTCAATTTTCTAACTGAGTGTTAGTAAAATTAGGCTGAATTAGGACTTCAATATGTAAGGCAAATGTCTCCATAATTATCAGATAAAAATAATATATTTTAAATATGTATACATTTATAATGATATACAATTAAGATGTAAAAAATTGTGAGATTTCATTTATACCTGGTTACAACCAAAACATGGAATTTTTACTCCTCTTTCACAAAATGACATCTTCTGCTTTCAAGTCAGTTATAGTTTACCTTTCCCTCAGTTCTTCAATAAGTGATTTAAATAAGTGATTTATTTCTTATTAGACCAAAGATGTTTTATAATTTAAAATTTGGACATGAGAATAATTTGAGCTTGAACTTTGTTGTGAATTTATGTATGTATACATAAGTAGTATATATTTCACAGAGGAAAAAATCTAAGACAGAAAATGTTGATACATATTCATATGTACTACATGGAATGATAAAAGAGTAATATCAGATAAGAGGATGGATTATTTTTGGAAAAATTTGCAGTTAATATGGCTAGATAAGTATTCGATATTTGCGTATATATGTATATAAATAAAGAGTTCTTGTAAGGCTCATGAAAATGGAAAAAGTAGTTACATCTCAGATATGTGTCCTTGATTGATTTTTGCTTTACACTGTGCGTTCTTTATTATTTTGATTGCTAAAATGGGCATATATTATTTTCACAGCTATTCTAAAGTAATTATATTGAAAGATAATTCATGACATTAAAAGTACTATCTGTGTAATACAAGATAATTTAGTAAAATACAGTGAATTAACAGTATGATTCTCAATTCAGTGAATATACATAATTTCCACAAAAATGTCCTAAATAGCCAATGAAATATTCATAGTGATATCATCTATGCATGAACGTAGGTTACATTTTTTTCTCCTTAAACTTTTTCTTATTTTCAAAATGTTCTACTTTTGAAATCAAATGTGCACTTAAATTATAAGGAAAAACCAAATATGCGTTTTAAAAATAGAATATAAAATGTTAGGAAGTTATTTGGGAATAAAAGACTACATACCTTATTTTTGCCACAAGTAGTTCCATCTTTTACCCACATCTTTGGGCTCTCTTGATAATCGTGTGGAAACTCCAATGCGATGCAGATGTCTCCCTGTACATTGGTGTAAATAGTACTGGCATTTGGAACACTAACTAGAAATTCTTTGTGATACTTACATATTAATTTTCCGCATTGAAGATCCCTATAATTTACCAATAAATGAAAATCATTAGTTTTCAATACAGAGAATATCATTTCTAAAGCAAAAATATTTAAAGCATTGAAAGTTTGCAAAAGGATTTATGTAATTAATTGTGAAACACCAAAAAAAAGGGCCTTGCCTGCAATGTTAATAATAACTAAACATTTTAATACTTATGAACTACTTGCTAGCTAGCCTGATCACTTTTTTGTAAATATTTCTTCATTCTTCTCTTGATTCTTTGTTTTGTTTTTTGAGGAAGATCAGCCCTGAGCCAACATCTGCTGCCAATTCTCCTCCCTTTGCTGAGGAAGACTTGTCCTGATCTAACATCTGTGCCCATCTTCCTCTACTTTATATCTGGGATGCCTACCACAGCATGGCTTGACAAGGGGTGCCACGTCAGCACCTGGATCCGAACCAGCAGATCCCAGGCCTCAGAAGCAGAAGGCATGCACCCAACCGCTACGCCATCGGGCTGGCCCCTGATTCTTAAACATAATCAATTTCAAGCTTATTCTATCCTAAAAATTTAATAAAGTGTATCTAATTACCAGTCTTATTGGATTTCCTTTTCAGTTTTTCAAACATAATGCCTACTTTCATCATTATGGGTCCCAAACTGACAGGACAATGAGACCAATACTCAAGCATTATATGCAACAAATATTAAAATAAAATCACTAAGATACATCATAATGATACTGCTGTAAACCACAGAAAAAAAAATCATGAAATTAACCAGAAAGTGAAAAAGGATTAACAACAAAGATCAATAATACAACCTAAGATTCACTTTCCAACAGAAACAATGGAAACCAAAAGATTACTGAATGACAGATTCAAAGGTAAATCAAACTAACTACTGCCTTTCCATTCTCTCTGCAGAGAAAATGTCTTTTGAAATGAACTATGGTGTTTTCAGACAATAATTAGGAAAACTTGTCACCAGCAGTCCTGGACTAAAGAAAATGTAAACTGAGTTCTTCCCATTGAAAGGAATTTATCTTAGATGTAAACTGGTAGAAGTACAAAATACATATAGCTATCAGATTGAAGAAGTTGTTTGTATTCCTAGTTAGATGAGAGTGTTTATCTTGGGTCACTGCTAGATTTTGTGATAAATCAGACACAAAATAAATAAAATGGCATAGATAAATCTGAATGAGGAGGCTATGAGAGAGAGAAGATACAATTAAATCATCTTCCCCCAAAACAAGTATAAAACTGAGCAAATTTGTCAAAACAACCATTCCGGCGCTAGGAAAACTGATCAAAAGTAAACAATAAATTGAAAAGCATTTATGAACAGATGCTATAAAATCAAATAAGAATAATGAGAGGCTGTAGTCTTTTTGCCTGAGTCTGTTCCCTTGCCCTCTCCCAGGTCAGCTGGGGCTGTCTTTTTACTAGGGCAGGGCTGGCCATGAAAACCAATAAATTCAATGCCAGAAGGGTCATTCTTTTTTTTTTTTTTTTGCTAGGGAAGATTTTCCCTGAGCTAACATCTGTTGGAAATTTTCCTTTTCTTTTTTTTTTGTTTTTTTTTTTATATGGGCCACCTCCACAGCATGGCCACTGACAGATGAGTGGTGTGGTTCTGTGCCTGGGAACTGAACCTGGTACAGTGAAATGGAGCGTACTGAACTTTAACCACTAGGCCACTGGGGCTGGCCACAGAGGGGTCACTTGTGATTTGGTGCAGAGAGAAAAAAAAAAAAAAAAAACATCCAGCATCACTTTGAATAAAAGTAGCAAAGTTGGTAGGGAATGAATCTAAAACCAGTAGCACTGTTAGCCTAAGGGTGAGGTCCCATTTGTGGTTAGTGACAGACCAGTCAGAAATTAAAGGCATGATCCTGGAAATGACAGCTCCATAAAGGGTGGTGATGAGCTCTTTTTACACCACATCCTTGGCTGACTGGAAGGCTACATGCATGTGCCAGGATACTTGAGAAAGACTGATGGGAGGCAACACTGGAGGAAACTTTAAATTTGCCTAAATCTAAATGTGTTTTCCAATTCATAAACAGAGCTATCACAAAGAAAAACCAAAGGCCAAATGACTTCGACGGTGAATTCCATGAAATATATAAAGAAAATATAATACTAATTCTACACAAGCTTTTATAGAAAATGATAAGGATAAAACACTGTCCAACTCATTCTATGAGGCAAATATTACCCTGATATCAAAGCCAAGCAAAGATATCACAATATAATGAACATAGGCAAAAAACATCCTTGACAAAAAATCAGCAAATCAAATCTAGAACTATATAAAAGTAATTTATACACCATGACTAAGTGGGATTTACTCAGGAATGCAAGACTGGGTTCATATCTAAGAGCCATTTCACAGAATATAGGGGGGAAATACATAATCATCTCAAAGAATGCAGAATAAGCATTTCATAAAATTCAGCACTGATTCATGATGAACATTCTCATCTAAATAGGAATAGAAAGGAACTTCCTCAAACTGAGAGAGCTATATGTGTAATCTACTAGTAGCACTATGATTACTGTTGAAAGATTGAATGCTATCAGCCTTCAATCAGGAACATGACAAACATTTCTGATTTCATAACTTTTATGCAATGAGGCAAAGATTTCCTAGATACTATATGGATCTGTACCATGATCTGTAAAAAATACATGAACTGGGCTTCATCAAAATTAAAACCTTTTGCCCTTCAAAAGATGTCATAAGAAAGAAAGACAAAAGATAGCCTGAGAGAAAATATTTACAATTCATATATCTTATAAAGATTATATTCTGAATATGTCAACTACTTTTACAATTCAATAATATCAACAAAACCCAATTTAAAACTGGGCTATGGATTTGTCAAGACATTTCACCAAAGACAACATGCAAATAACTAATACTCACATAAAAGAGTGGTCATTTCATAAATCAATAGGTAAATGCAAATTAAAACCAGAATGAGATGCTTCAGAATGGCAAAAAGCAAAAATCAAGAAAACCAAAAGTCCTGACAATACCAAATGTTGCTGAGGATGTAGAGAAGCTAGAACTCCCATACGCTGTTGATAGAAATGTACAATGTCACAGTCACTCTGGAAAATATTTGGATATGTTTAAAGTGTTAAACATACACTTTCCATATGACCCAGCAATTCCACTGCTAAGTGTACATCCAAGTGAAATGAAAAAAAATGTATGTCAACACAAAGACTTATACCTTTATCACTTGTTATATCCCACGAGAAACAAATATATGGCTTTACAAAACAAAATATGCACAAGAATGTTCACAGCAGCATTATTCTTAATAGCCCCAAACCAGAAGCATTCTAAATGCCTATCAACTGGTGAATGATAAACAAAATGTTATATCCATACCATATAATATTATTCAGCAATAAAAAGTTATGAACTCCTGATATATGCTACAAAATGGATGACTCAAAAACATTATAACTAAAAGAACCAGACAAAAAGACTACATATTGTATGATTTTTCTTATACAAAATTTCCAGAAAAGGCAAATGCATGAAGATAAAAAACAAGTCCCTGGTTGCTTGTGGCTGGGATCAGAAGTCAGGATTGATTCCAAATTGGCACAAAGGGAAATTTAAAGGGATTCTGAATTCTGGAGTTTGCACTTCTATAAATATATCACAAAATGAATAAAATATCCCTTTAAAACATAGTAATTACTTTTTAGCTAAGTGATTTTTATCTTAAAGTTCTTTAAAATTTTGTACAACAGCTACAAAAAGAGTTTGGAAGTCATGTCTCCTGTTATTACAAGAAAAAGCTGAACAAACTGAAATCGGTGACTTTTCTTCTACCCATCAGAGAACTGAGGTTATAGAGAAAACCACCTACATAAATCTGGAAAGCTAAGTACATGGAGAAAAAATAATTGCAGTACCTGCAATTTGTGTACCTGGAGCAGAAATTGCTGAACTACATAAGCCTGTAGGAATATATATACTGATTTTGACAAATTGCTGGAGACCTAGTGGGGACTAATGTGAGAATGAGAAGCTCCCAGGGAGCACAGTCATAAGGCACCACCATATTTTTACATGCATTTTCTCCAGGAACTCTCCATATAGACCTTGCAGGGAAAAGAAAAGAGTAACCATTGTAAAACCTTCCCAGACCCTTCTTCATCACAAAGGCTTAATCTGCAGGTGGAAGGACTTTATCAGAGGGCAATTTTGAAACATTATCCCTAGCTGGGGAAAGGGAATTCCATTCCACTCTAGCCAACTCCACTCTTCCTGTCTTACCTAAGAAAAAATAATAAATAAAGTCATAATCAATAATACTGAAATTTCTAAGAAAATAGTTGGGAATGCTGTAGCTGTGGCAGGGACTAGAGGATGTGACCATGGAAGAGGAAGCTATATATCTAAGAGTGACAGAAACACTTCTGAAAGCCACACCCTTGAGATACAGGCACATTTAAAGACTGAGGCTTATATGAAAACAAGAGAAGGTCCCCTGCCCACACCCTACCACTATACTAACAAGTCTCCTGTAACAATAAAAGTGGATTACATCTGGAAAAACTGCAAGACACATACTCCCTCTGAGGGGCAGAACGAAAGGAAGCCTCAATTCTAAGAGAGGAGGAAGAAACTACCCTACTAGAGAAATCTGAAGATTCTGGTACTTATAACTACAACAAACATTAGACACAGCCCCTAAAAAGATTAACATAAATCCTCACAGTTAAGGCGTATTTACCTCAGTGCCTATTACCCAAATTAACATGCTCAACTTTCAACAAAAAAAAGTACAAGACTTGTGAAAAGGCAAGAAAAAAACACAGTCTAAAGAGACAAAGCAAGCATCAGAACCAAATCAAATATAAAACAGACGTTGAGATTGTTAGATACGAAATTTAAAATAACTATGATTAATATCTTAAAAGCTCTAAAGGCAAAAGTTGACAACATGAAAGACCAGAGAGAAAATATCATCAAAGATATGGACACTGTAAGAATCAACTATAGGAGTCAAAAGGAAATGATAGCAAAAAAAGTGACAGAAATGAAGGATGCCTTCCAAGGGCCCATCAATAAAACTCAATCAAAACAGCAGAAGAAAGACTCAATGAAATCAGTGATAGGTCAGTAGAAACTTCTTCTCAAACTGAAACATCATGATAAAAAATAGCAGAAAAAAAACAAAATAGAAAATCCAAGAACTATAGGACAATATCAAAAAGTGTAATGTACTTATAATAAGAAATGAAGAAGAAGAAGAAGAAATAGAATGGGAAAGAAGAAATATTTGAAAAAATAATGGCCAAGATTTTTCCAAAATTATTGACATACATGAAACCACAAATGCAAGAAACTCAGAGAACACTAGGCAGCATAAATACCGAAACAAAAACCACCCACAAAAATATCACGTTCAAACTGAGGAAAACCAAAGCCGATGAGAAAATCTTGAAGGCAACTAGTTTGGGCTCACATCTTACTTACAGAGGAACAAGGATAACAATTACAGTAGACTTTTCATCAAAAACTTGCAATTAACAAGCAAGTGGAAGAAAGTTTTAAGTGTTGAAAGAAAAAAATCTAACTCATAATTTTGTGTCCTGTGAAATTATCCTTCAAAATTTAGGGAGAAATAATCTTTCTCAGAAAAACAGGAAGTAATAGAATCCTTTGCCAGCAGATCTGTCTTGCAAGAAATGTTAAAAGAAGGTCTTGAGGCAGAGGAAAGTGACATGATTCAGAAACCTGGATCTGCATTAAGAAAGGAAGAGTATCAGAAAATGAATAAATAAAAGAAAAATGTTTTATTTTTCTTATTCTTAACTAACTAAAAGATAGCTGTCTACTTAAAGCAATAATACAAAGAACGTATTGGCTATTTATAGTACATGATAATTAAAATGAATAACAGTGATGTTGCAGGGGACTGGATGGAGGAATTGGGATACTCTTATAATACGCCTGCACTACACATGAAGTAGTACACTGTTATTAAGGTGGACTATTACTATATTATATATTGTTACATTTGAAGACAGAAGATACGAGTCCAACTATATCAATAATCACTTTTATTGGTAATGGTCTAAACAACCTATTAAAAGCCAGACATTGTCAGAGTGGATTATAAAAAAATGACCTAAAGTCGGTTTAACATCTGAAAAACAAATAATGTAATATGCTATATGAATAGAAGAATGGACAAAAAATATAGAATCATGTCAATAGATAAATGAAAAGCATTTGAAAAAATACAATCACCATTCAAGATTAAAAACTCTCAAAAAAGTAGGAAGGCAGGGGAACTTTCTCAATCAGATAAAGAGTATCCAAAAAACCCTAACAATAACAAAAGAGTTAACAATAAACTTAATGGTGAAAAGCTGAATTTTTCCCATAAAATTGGGAGTAAGCAAGTGTCTCTTCTTTCTACACTTGTATTTCAACATTTTAATGGATATGTACACAGTGTAATCAAGCAAGAAAAACAAATTAAAGACATCCCAATTGGAAAAGAATAAATAATTCAGATATTATTGCAGATGACACAATCCTGGACATGGAAATGCTAATAAACTCATGGCAAAAAAAGAAAAAGTTTAGGAAAATCACACAATATAAAAGATCAATATAAAATATTATTTGAATTTTTACTATTATTATATGTCAGTAAAGAACAATGTGAAAATGAAATTTAGAAAGCCATTCTATTTACAGTATTTTCAAAAGTAGAATGTTTAGGAATACATTTAACAAAATACATGCAACACTTGAACGCTGAAAACTAATAAATGTGGATGAGAAAAATTAAAGAAGACTGAAATAAATTTAGATATAAATTCCGTATTTATTAATTGAAAACTCAACATTGTTAAGATGGGAATTCACCACACACACACACGACACACATATGACACACACACTAATGCACGTAAAACTGATGAACTCTGAGGGGTAGAGTTTGTAAATTTACCAGAGCCAATTTCCTGGTTTTGATATTGTTCTACAGATAAGATATATATGATATAAGTCATATAAAATGTTACCATTTGGGAAAACCAGGTGAAGGGTACAGGAGACCTCTCTATTCTCTCTCTATTATTTTTGCAGCTTCCCATGAATCTACAATTAGTTCAGAATAAAAAGATACAAACGTAAAACTCAACGGTAGGAAGACTAAACCATTCCAAATACAGTAGAAAAAAATTTGAACAGATTCACTACACAGGAAGACACCCACATTGGAAAATGTGGAAAAATGAACATTGGAAAAATGCTCAAAATAATTGTTAATTAGATAAATTCAAATTAAAACAAAAGTAAGTTACAACTAGAATGACTAAAATGAAAAAGACTGACAATACCAAGTAGTAGCACATTTTGGAGAAATGAGAGGTGTTGTTTATAGTATGAGTCAAGCTATGTTAAATCCCTTCCATAACAAAATTATATAGCCTTCAGAAAAGCATAAATGAATGCAAAGTTTCCATTAGGTGTTATTCATAGTATCCAACATAAGGCAAAAAAGTTGCTAGGCTTGCCAAAAATAATTAAAATGTGACATAGTCAAGGAGCAAATAAATCACTAGATACCAATATTAAAATGACACAGATATTGCAATAGGCAGAGAAGCACTTTATAGCAACTAATATAAAAATGTTCAATGACTTAAAGGAAAATATAGGCATAACAGCTAGAATGTTTCCCTTGGTCAGTATACGCTTTTAGCAACTGTGAAACAAACTTCTGTGCATTCTGGGCTTGAGCATATGAGAAAGCAACTTATAAATGTACCAAAATGTACTTTGTGGTGTTTAACTGGAAATAAAATTATCATTATAAATTCATGTTTTAAATACAGAGATATAAACAAATGGATACAGAAATAAATCTGTGATACACGTATGGGGATATATTGCCTGTGTGTTCTAACTCCGTTAACTGAGAGAGCTTAGAGGTAATGAAAACCAGTGGAAGTAAGCATACTTGGTGCCCAGATACTTATTTTCTACTAAAAGAAACCTGAGATTCTTGGATAAATAGCTGAATCCAGAGCAAGGATAGGAAAAGTACAACAGGAGCCTAGAACATCCTTTTTGTGCTAGAAAAATTTGGAAGTTCTTAAAGAGTCATACAGACTTTTGAAAAAGACATTGTGGCCAACTAGAAGGGACTCTCGCTAGCCAAAATTGAGACAATTTGAAAAAGTATCAAAATAAATAATGGCAGTAATATAGTCTATACTATTGAATAAAATAATTACTGAGTCTGATCTGATTTAAATAAAAAACTGATATAAATAATAGATAAGAACATAAACAAATATAGAGAAGGGAATACTTCTTCCTACAATAAACTTCTAGCTTAAAGGCAGAGTCAGTAATGGAGGTAGAAAATCGTGAATGTATTTTAAAACTAAGTAGGTGAAACTTTGAAGAAGAACAGAATATGTCCATAGTCTCAATATAATGCCTCACACATACATACTAAACACAAAAGGAAAGAATTAACTTTACAATTGAGAGACCTTAAGAAAATTAACTTTACCAAATAATTTAACCTAAAATATCCCAGTATGTAGAGAGGATGGTATGTACCTTTGAAAAATTGCACTTGAGGGTACCATATCATTTCAGTGAGAAGCATGCCAAAATGCATAACATGAATCTAATTATGAAAAATATCAAACAAACCCAAATTTAGGGACATTCTACAAAATAATTAACCTATAGTATTAAAAAAAAAAGAAGAAAAAAAAGGAAGTGTTCTAGATTAAAGTTTAAAAATACATGACTAATGTTCATAATACTCTGGATTTGCTCCTGAACAAGGTAAAACAGCTATAAATATTTTACTGAGACAACTAATGAAGCTTTATAAGATCCATGTTTGACAGCTACAATATAGCTATGTAAGAAAATATCTTTATTCTCAAGAAAGACACACTGATTTATTTAGGGGTAAATAAGCACAGTATCCAATTTACATTAAAATGGTTTAGAAAAATCATTTTGAAGAGAGGAGAGTTAAAAATAAAAACAGAAAGATATGGGGCCGGCCCGGTGGCACAGCGGTTAAGTGCACACTTTCCGCTTCGGCAGCCTGGGGTTTGCGGGTTTGGATCCAGGGTGCGGACATGGCACTGAATGGCGAGCCATGCTGTGGTAGGCATCCCACATATAAAGTAGAGGAAGATGGGCATGGATGTTAGCTCAGGGCCAGTCTTCCTCAGCAAAAAGAGGAGGATTGGCACAGAATATTAGCTCAGGGCTAATCTTCCTCAAAAAAAAAAAAAAAAACCAGAAAGATAAAGCAAAAGGGAAAAATGTAAACAACTGGTAAATCTGAGTAAAGCATATATAGGGAGTCTGTGCTATTCATGCAAACTCTAAGTTTTTTACGGAGTTTTTACTGTCAAACCAAGTTTGAAATAATATCAAAATAAAATATTACAATAACAGCAACATTCTAGTTCTAACATATATACTAATTGTCATATTTAATAATTAATAATTAATGCATATAGCGCATACTATGTGTCACTCCCATTCTAAGTGTTTTTTGTAGAGTATGTAAATTCCATACTGGAATCAGCCTAATGATGTTAGTGCAATTGATATTTGTATTTTACATATCAGAAAAGTGAAGCACATGTCCAAGCTCACACAAGTAGGAAAGCAGCAGAGTTAGGATTTGAAACCAAGATGTCTGGCTGTAGAGTAAATGTTCTTAAACACAGCGCTTTACTTCCTGGATAGTAAAAATTCATGCATTTTCATTTCATCACTATAAGAATGGTCATCCTTTGTAAAATTAAAGTGACAGCATGCACAATAAAAATGATCAGTCCTTCTAACTAAAGGGTAATTAATGTACTTATATGTGAATTAAACACTTTGTAGGAGCCAGCCTGGTGGTGCATTGGCACATGTTCCACTTCGGCTGCCTGAGGAGTCGCCGCTTCGATCCCAGGTGCGGACATGGCAGCGCTTGGCAAGTCATGCTGTGGTAGGCGTCCCACATATAAAAAATTGAGGAAGATTGGAATGGATGTTAGCTCAGGGCCAGTCTTCCTCAGCAAAAAGAGGGAGATTGGCAGCAGTTAGCTCAGGGCTAATCTTCCTCAAAAAACAAAAAACACTCTGTAGAAAGGAATAAGGGATAATTTGGATATATGACAAAGAGAGGTACGGACAATCTGTATTTAAGACATTTATAATTGGAATTAAATATAGTCTTACTTCATGGTCAGGTAATATTTTGATAATATATAAACTTAATTATGTGGTGGTATTTTCAAATATGAGGCAATAAATAGAGTTTCTGAGATAGATTTCTTAAAACATACTTAGGCTGACATGGTTGGTATCCGTCAGGACCTGAACCACAGTTCCCAGATTGATCAGCCTTAGAATTAAGGTAAGCAAAACACTCTGAAGAACCAAACTCTGCACCTGAAAAAAATACGTGGTTAGTCATATCGAACTTATATTAATTTAAAATAATTAATGAATACATTTAAAATTCTGAAATGGTTTAAAACATATGGTGCAAAATAAGATCATAACATAAAATTGAAAATAAAAACTGCATTTAAGATCACACAAAACCACTTCAATGAAATATTTGAAAATGGAAAGCATTCTTATCTAAAATCGAAACAGATATCTTAGAATTAACCAATTTGTCTTCTAATTTTTAGTAAGTCAAAAGATATATATCTATAAGTATATAAGAAACTTTTTAAACAAATAATTGACTTATTGGTCAATAATCTGCATAAATGTCAAACCACTAAACTTACTACTTTTTACCATAATTTCCTCAGATCAAAAATTTTTGGAGTCACAGTTGTTTCATTTTCACACTCACTATCCAACCTACACACATAATGTGTTTACTTCTCATAAGATCCATCTGCCTTAAAGAGCAGTTTATTCACCATAACCTCCATCAGTTCTATTCTAGTTGAAAGACTAAACCAAAAGCCTTTGATAGGGAGATTTACCACTGCATTATGATGCTGAAGAAAAATGACACACTGTAGGAAGAGGCCCAGTGGACATGTTAGAATCTCAGTTGTAACTCCTAGAGGAAGTAGCAAATTGAAAAGAAGCAGTTGATTTTGTCACAGGGGCTATTTGCAAACCTGGTTATAGCTGAGAAGTCAAAATTAGAAGCTTAGCTATGGAAACAGACCAGTGCTGCTAGACATTAAAAATAGGCAAAAGCTGGAGGATCTTTCATAGCTATAGTGACAAAATTAGACTCAAGGGGCTTCAACATATAGTTTCTTCCCCCCTCAAGGGTTTTTCCTACTTCTAAACATGTGAAGAGAAAGAGATGAAAATATAAAGAGATGACTTCCGTAAAGCAGTGCAGATTTTTCAGCAGTTGTGTCTACATACCTGCCAGGGGAAGGAGTCTCAGTAAATATACCAACTCTCAGTTGAAAACCCTGGAGAGTTATACCCTTGAAATAAGAGTGAACTAGATGTAAACAGAGCCTTATCTAAACTCTAATCAAACTTTAAGAACTATCAGTTTCTGGTTTAATTAAAGTCATAAGTTTCTCATTTTAGATACCTAAAAGAAGAAAAAGTCCTGATTTTATGGCTGCTTCCAAGGTATGTCCTAGATCACCTGGCTCTAGTGGCCAGGGGAGATTTCATTCCTGGGTCCCATGGGATGGTAATCAGAGACAGTTCCTGGCCAGCTATCCCCTCCAGTGCACAGCCAGATAGCTGATTGAAACACATACTCAGTCCTTCTGTGAAAGAGACACCTTTGATTTTCCTGGAACTTCAGCCTGAGGGGAAGGCATCTGGTTTGCCTCACATCTAGAACCTACTAATGTTCTTTGAGGAGATAAAGTGCAGTGGACATCATGTTTATGCTCTCCCTCTGCCTCACTTCAGCTCACTGGTATCTCCCAGAAAGGAGGCTGTACCCTCAGAATCACATAAGCCATAAGATAAATCTTAATACATATACGTATAGATATCTATAGATATACATATACATAGAGAGTATAATTACATATCCTACAGATATTGTTTCTCTGGTAAAATCCTAGCTAATACAGTCGTGGAACAGAGGGGTCTGTGATGTTTCAATTTGGAGATATTCTCCTCTCTCCTCAGAGGCTTGGTAGCCCAAAGCCAGCAACCTTATGGCTAATGAAGAGGTCTGACGTACTTTGAGCTTTGTTAAAAGCACCATACCCAGAGCACAGTGAATTATCCAAACTTTCACTTACCTAGAAAATCTCTATTCTCAGGGGTTTGTTAGATTTCAAGGAAGAATAATTTGAGAGCAATATCCTTCAAGAATATAGACATAAAAAATCCTCATGAAATCTATAGCCTAATATGCCTTATGAATATTGATTTTAAAAACCTCAACAAAATACTACTAAACTGAATTCTAGAGCATACTAAAAGCACTATACATGATTATTAAGTAGAATTTATTCCTGGAATTCAAGGATGGTTCAATGTACAAAAATAAATCAAATGTCGTACAACAAAATAGCAGTATGACGGTAAAAACCCCACATGATCATGTCAATTGAGGCAGAAAAAACATATGACAAAATTCAACACCTTTTAATGATAAAATCACTCAACTAACTAGAAGTAGAAGGAAGGTACCTCGATATAATAAAAGCAATTTATAAAAAACATAGTTAACATAATACTCAGTGGTGAAAGATTGAAAGCTTTTCCTCTATGATAAGGAACAAGAGAAGGATGCAGGATTTCATTACTTCTATTCAACATAGTCCTGGAAGTGGTAGTCAGAGCAATAGGCAACTAAATGAAATAATAAGCATCTAAACTGGAACAAAAGAAGTAACATTATGTCTGTTAAAGTCTCCACGATCTTATATAAAGATAGAAAACTCTAAATGCTACATACGCAAACTGTTAGAACTAATAAATAAACTCAGCAAAGTTTCAGGATATAAAATTAATGTGAAAATGTGAATGTGAAAATTGTTGCATTTCTATACATTAGTAATGAAAAATACCAAAAGGAAATTAAGTAAACAATTCCATTTACCATAGTATCAAAGAGAAAAAATATAGTTAGGAGCAAAATTAACCAAAGAGGTGAAAAAACTTGTACAATGAAACCCACAAAATGTTGCTGATCAAAATTAAAGAAGATACAAATAGCTGGAAAGACATTCTGTGCTTATGGGTTGGAAAAGTAATACTATGATGACAATATTACCAAAAGTTATCTACAGCTTCAATGAAAACCTTATCAAAATATACACAATGTGTTTTTGCAGAAAAAGAAAAATTCACCGTAAAATCCATATGGAATCTCAAAGGACCTCAAATAGGATAATGTTTGAGAAATGTTCAAAAATGGAGAACAAACTTTGAGATCTCATGCTTCCTGATTTTCAAATTAACTGTAAAGCTACAGTATTCTAAATAATGTTGTATTGTCATAAACACACACACACACACACATATATATACCAATGGAATAAAATAAAGATCTCAGAAATAAATCCTTCCATAGATGCTATAATTTTTCATAAGGATGTCAAACCATTCCCTGGAAAAGGGCAGTCTTTTCAACAATTTATATTGAGAAAACTGGATATCCACATGAAAAAGAATGAAGATGAACCCTTTCCTTACGTGATATACAAAAATTAATTCAAAATGGATCAGATACCTAAATGTAAGGGCAAAAACTATGAAACTCTTAGAAGAAGATACAGAGGAAATGCTTTTTAACTCTGAATTTGACAATCATTTCTTGCATATGATGCCAAAAGTAAAGGCAACAAAAGAAAATATAGATCAAAATTTTAAAAACATTTGTGCATGGAAATCAATAGAGTGAAATCAGCCCACAGAATGGGAGAAAATATTTGAAAATCATGTATCTGATAAAGGGTTAATATCTGGAGTATATAAAGAAACTGTACAACTCAACAATAACAAAAAACAACTGAAAAACAATTAAAAATGGGCAAATGACTAAAATAGACATTTCTCCAAAGAAGATATAAAAATAGCCAATAAGCACATGAAAAGATATTGCACATTACTAATCATTAGGAAAATGCAAATCAAAACCACAACAAGATACAATCGCATACCCATTAGGATGGCCAGGATCAGAAAAAAGGAAAATAACAAGTGTTGGCAAGGATGTGGAGAAGTTGGAACTCTTGTGCATTGTTGATGGAGATGTAAAATGATGGAGCCACCGTGGGAAACAGTGTGGCGGTTACTCAAAAAAGTAAAAATAAAATTAGCATATGATTCAGCAATTTCACTTCTGGGTACATACACAAAAGAATTGAAAGTAGAGACTTGAATGATAGCTATATACCCATGTCCATAGCAGCATCATTCACAGTAGCCAAAAGGTGGAAGTAACCCAAGTGTCCAGTGACAGAAGAGTGGATAAGCAAAATGTGATACACACACACACACACACACACACACACAGTGGAATATTATTCAGCCTTAAAAAGGAAAGACATTCTGACATATAGATGAACCTTGAAGATAGTATGCTAAGTGCAATAAGGCAGTCACAAAAGGACAGATAGTGTATGATAGCACTTAAATAAGGTACCAACAGTAGTCAGTTTCTTAGAGACAGAAAGAATGGTATTTACTAGGAGTGAATAGAGGAGTGAGACATTGTTTAATGGGTATGGAGTTCAGCTTGGGCAATTGAAAAGCATTCTGAAGATGGATGATGGTGATGTTTGCAAAATAATGTGAGTGCATTTAATTATCAGACATTTTCTGATATATAGAAATAGTAGGGATCCACTAAAAATAACTATTAGAACTAGTAAAGGATTTCAAGACGAAATTCAAAGGAAATTCAAAACAAATTTCAAAGGAAAAATTACCCCTGAGAGGGAATTGAAAACTGTGTAAAAAGAACCCCTGCAATAAGGGGCAGTTCTGACTGAAGTGGAAGAGGCGGAAATTCCTTTCTGGAAAGAAAAATCGTCACCTTCATGAGTCACAGAAATTTATGGCTGGCTGGGAGCAATACCAAGGTACGTGGCCTTCCCTGGAGGAGTGGGGAACCTGAGCTGGGGAGTGTTACTGCTATAAGCAACCTTTGGACTCACCACAACCAAGATGAGTGTCCTAATATCTGGCTTTACTGGCTATTAACTACAATGAGGAATACCTCTAGAAAAGCTATTGGATGTAAGTGGAAAAAAGCTGCCTCTTAAAGGGCCCATGCACAAATTCACCCATTTTGGAATGCAATCTAAAATCACCAGAAAGAAAGGTGTACAGCCCTTTCTTGAAAAGAGACTCACCTGATACACCCTGGGCACATCTCAGTGAGAGGTGAGCCCTCTCCAGGGATTGAGACATTGGCAACAGCCATTATTGTGACTTAGTATAGGTGTGCTGACACAGAAGCTGGCAGACACCATTGGAGTTCTTCCACTGGCTTGTTAGCCCAGGGTCTGCCCAGCAACCTAGAGCACTGATTTAATACAGCTCAGCCAGAGTAAGAGGCCCACCCTAAGGACTGGCCCCACCCAATAGAAAGCCCTTGGGAAACTTGTGGGCCTGCATAGACTGGTGCCTGGATCCTCTACAGGCAGGCAAGTGGGTCCAACATTGCAGGGTAGGGTGTGAGCTATGAAGAGGTAGAGTGTATGAGGCCCTGGTAGAGTGTGTGGGGGCCTCTGCAGTGGGGTGACTGGTCTGCTTCAGGGGATCAGGATGTGTGCAAGGACCAGGACTGTGTTGACAGTGTGTGTGGACCAGTGGGCCATGGGACCTGTCAGCTGCAGAGACTTGTGCATCCTCCAAAAGCCACAGAAATGATTGCCCCCACCTTCCAAAGCATGAAACAACTGGGGGCTCCAATGCCTGCGGCCAGCCCTACTAGCTGCAAGCATGAGAGAGCTGACAACAGCCTAATAGGCCAGAGGCCTACAGCAATTATAAGCCCCTGAGCCTATCAACTAGCCACACTGGGGACCTACTCACTTAACAGAAAAACTGCAACATGAAGGTGCTATCAGACCTTGCAGCCAACTGTGCTAGGGCTCCACAAGATCAAGAGACATAGCTGACTCACCTGATACATGGATAAAAGCACAGAGAAAGAGGCAAAATGAGGAGGAGAAGTAATGCATTTCAAGCAAGGGAACAGGGAAAAACCTTAGAAAAAGAAATGAAACAGAAATAAACAATTTACCTGACAAACAGTTCAAACAAAAAGGTATAAAGGTGCTCACTGATCTTGGGAGAAGATGGGTGAACTCAGTGAGAGCTTCGACAGATAATTGGAAAATATAAAAAAGAACTAATCAGAAATGAAGACTACAATACTGGAAATGAAAAATTCACTACAGGGACTCAATAGCAGAATAGATGATACAGAAGAAGGGATCAGTGAGCTGAATGAAAGAATAGAGGAAATCACCCAAGCAACAGATAAAAGAAAAAAGAATTAGAAAGAACAAGAACAGGCTAAGGGAACTCTAGGACAACATCAAGTACACTAGCTTTCGTATTATAGATGTCTCAGAAGGAGAAGAGAGAGACAAAGGGACAGAGAATATATCTGAAGAAATAATAGCTGAAAAGTTTCCTAACCTACAGAAGGAAACAGACATCCAGGTACAGGAATCACAGAGAGCACCAACCAAGATAAACCCAAGAAGCCCAGATCAATATACATTATATTTAAAATGTCCAAAGTTAAAGAGAGAATCCTAAAAGCAGCAAGAGAAATGCAACAAGTGACATATAAAGGAAACCTCATAAGGCTATCAGTTGACTTTTTAGCAGAAGCTTTACAGACCAGAAGGGAGTGGAATGATATATTTAAAGTGCTGAAAGGAAAAACCTACAGCTAAGAATACTCTACCCAGCAAGGTTGCCGTTCAGAATTGAAGGAGAGATAAAGAGTTTAAGAGACAAGCAAAAATTAAAGGAGTTCATCACCAAGAAACCAATTTTATAGGAAATGGTAAAGGGCCTTATTTAAGTGGGAAAGAGAAGAACACAAATAGGAATAAGAAAATTAACCAAAAAAAGTAATAAAATTACTGGTAAAGGGAAAAATACAGTAAAGGTAACAGATCAATCACCTATGAAGATAATATGAAGGTCAAAAGACAAAAATACTAAAATTACCTATTTCAATGATAAGACAGTAATGGATACACATGCAGGAAGAAGAGGTCAAATATGATATCAAAAACAAAATGTGGGATGATGGAAGTAAAAGAGTAGAACTTTAAGCAAGAGGTCAAACTTAGAAGGCAATCAACTCAATATGGATTGCTATATACATAGGTTATTATATAGAAAACTCATGATAATCACAAACCAGAAACCTATAATAAATGCACAAAAAATTAAGATAAAGAAACCCAAACATAATACTAAAGAAAGCCATCAAACCACAAGGGAAAAGAGCAAGAGAAGAAAGGAACAGAGAAGTACGACTAAAGCACCTAGAAAAAAAATAACAAAATGGCAATAAGTACATAGTTATCAATAGCTACTTTAAATGTCAATGGACTAAATGCTCCAATCAAAAGATATAGGGTGGTCAACTGGATAATAAACAAGACCCATATATATGCTGCATACAAGAGACGTACTTCAGACCTAAAGACACTCAGAAACTGAAAGTGAAGGTATAGAAAAAGATACTCCATGCAAATGGCAAAGAAAATAAAGCTGGGGTAGCAATACATATATCAGACAAAATAGACTTTAAAACATAAACCATAACAAGAGACAAGAAAGACACTACATAATGATAAAGGGAACGATCCAACAAGAGGATACAACACGTGTAAATATCTATCCACCCAATAAAGGAGCACCTAAATATAGAAAACAATTATTAACAGACACAGACAGTAACGCAATAATAGTTGGGGCCTTGAACACTCCACTTACACCAATGGATAGACCATCCAAACAGAAAATCAATACGGAAACATTGGCCTTAAAAGACACATTAGAGCAGATGGACTTAGTAGACAAATATAGAACGTTCCACCCCAAAACCACAGAATACACATTCTTTTCAAATGCACATGGGACATTCTCCAGGATTGATCACATATTAGATCACAAAAAAAGTCTCAATAAATTTAAGAAGATTGAAATAATACCAAGCATCTTTTCTCTCCACCAAGGTATGAAACTGGAAAGCAACTACAGGAAGAAAATTGGAAAAACCACAAATATGTGGAGATTACACAAAATGCTACTGAAAAACAATTGGGTCAATGAAGGAATCAAAGGAAACATCAAAAAATATGTGGAAGGAAATGAAAGTGAAAATACAACATGCCAAAATCTATGGGATACAGCCAAGCGATTCTAAGAGGGACGTTTATAGCTATACAGGCCTACCTCAACAAATGAGAAAAATGTCAAAGAAACAAGCTAACAGAGCAGCTAAAGGAACTTGAAAAAGAAGAACAAGGCCCAAAATCAGTAGAAGGAAAGAAATAATAAAAATCAGAATGAAAATACATGAAATAGAGACTTAAAAAACAATTAAAAAATTAATGAAACTAAGAGCGGGTTCTTTGAAAAGATAAGCAAAGTGACAAAACTTTTCCTGGACTCACCAAACAAAAAGAAAGAGAGAAGCCTCAAATAAATAAAATCAGAAATGAAAGAGGAGAAATTACAACGGACACCTCAGAAATACAAAAGATCATGAAAGAATTATATGAAAAGCTATATGCCAACAAATTAGACAATCTAGAAGAAATGGATAAATTCTTAGAATCATACAACCTTCCAAAAGTGAATAAGAAGAAATAGAGAATTTGAATAGACAAATCACCAGTAAGGAGATCAAAACAGTAAGTAATCAAAAACCTGCCCCAAAATAAGAGGCCAGGAGCCAACGGCCTCCCTGGAGAATTCTACAAACCATTGAAAGAAGACTTAATACCTATCTTTCTAAAACTCTTCCAAAAAATTGAAGAGAAGAGAAAGCTTCTTAACTCATTCTATAAAGCCAGCATTACTCTGATACCAAAACCAGGCAAGGCTAACACAAAAAAAGAAAATTACAGGCCAACGTCACTGATAAATGTCAATGCAAAAATCCTCAACATTATACTAACAAGTCAAATATAATGGTACATTAAAAAGATCATACACCATGTTCAAGTGGGATTTATCCCAGAGATTACAGGGATGCTTCAACATCTTCAAATCACCAACATGATATACCACATTAACAAAATGAATAAAAATCACATGATCATCCCAACAGATGCAGAGAAAGCATTTGACAAGATACAGCATCCATTTATGACAAAAACTCTGAATAAAATGGGTATAAAAGATAAGTACCTCAACATAATAAAAGCCATATATGACAAACACACAGCTAATACCATTCTCAATGGAGAAAAACTGAAAGTTATCCCTCTAAGAACAGAAACAAGACAAGAATGCCCATTTTCACCATTCTTATTTAACACAGTATTGGAAGTCTTGGAGCGGTCAGGCAAGAAAAAGAAATAAAAGGGATCCAGATTGGAAAGGAAGAAGTGAAACTATCACCATTTGCAGATGACATGATTTTATATATAGAAAACCCTAAAGAATCCACTAAAAAACTTACATAAATAATAAAGGAATACAGTCAAGCTGGAGCATACAAAATCAACATAAAAAATCCATTGTGTTTCTATACACAAACAATGAAGTCACAGATATAGAAATTAAGAATACAATCCCATTTACAATCACAACAAAAAGAATAAAATACCTGGGAATAAACTTAACTAAGGAGATAAAAGACCTTTACCCTGAAAAGTATAAAACATCATTGAAAGAAATTGAAGACACAAAGAAATGAAAAGATGTTTCATGCTCTTGGATGGGAAGAATTAACATACTTAATAAGTCCATACGTCCTAAAGCAATCTCCAGATGCAGTGCCATCCCTATCAAAGTTCCAACAAGATTTTTCACAGAAATAGAACAAAGAATCCTAAAATTTATATATAACAACAAAAGACCCTGAATAGCCAAAGGAATCCTGAGAAAAAAAGAACAAAGCTGGAGGTATCACAGTCTCTGATTTCAAAATATACTATAAGGCTATAGTAGCCAAAACAGCATGGTACTGGCACAAAAACAGAGACACAGATCGATGGAACAGAATTGCCAGCCTATAAATAAACCCACACATCTACGGACAGCTAATTTTTGACAAGGCAGCCAAGAACGTACATTGGAGAAAGGAAACATCCATAATTGGGGTTGGGAAAACTGGACAGCCACATGCAAAAGAATGAAAGTAGACCATTGTCTTACATCATACACAAAAATTAACTCACAATGGATTAAAGAATTGAATGTAAGACCTGGAACCATTAAACTTCTAGAAGAAAACATAAGCAGTACGCTCTTCAATATCAGTCTTGGCAGCGTATTTTCAAGTGTCATATCTGACAAGGCAAGGAAAACAATAGGAAAAATAAACAAATGGGACTACATCAAACTACAAAGCTTCTGAACAGCAAAATAAACCATCAACAAAACAGAAGACAACCTAACAACTGGTAGAAGATATTTGCAAACCATATATCTGATAAGGGGTTAATATACAAAATATACAAAGAATTCACTCATCTCAACAACAAAAAAACTAACAACCCAGTTAAAAAATGGGCAAAATCTTCAAGAAATGGTGCTGGGAAAATTGGACAGGCACATGCAAAACAAATGATAGTAGAACATTATCTTTCTCCATACACAAAAATAGACTCAAAATAGACCAAAAACTTGAAGGTAAGACCTGAAACCATAGAATTGCTGGAAGGAAATATAGGCAGTGCACTCTCTGACATCAGTCTTAAAAGGATATTTTCGAATACTCTGTCTATGCAGACAAGGGAAACAAAATAAAAAATAAATAGGTGGGACTTCATCAGACTGAAGAGTTTCTGGAAGGTGAAGGGAAACCAGGATTAAAGCCAAAGGACAACCCACCAACTGGGAGAAAATACTTGCAAATCACATATCTGACAAGGGGTGAATCTCCCTTGTATATAAAGAACTCACAGAACTGAACTAGAAAAAAGCAAACAATCCAATCAAAAAGTGGGCAGAGGGTACAAATAGAAATTTTTCCATAGATGTTATACTGATGGCCAATAGGCACATGAAAAGATGCTCAACATCACTAATCATCATGGAAATGCAAATCAAAACTACAATGAGATATCACCTTACATCTGTTATAATGGCTATAATCACTAAGACAAAAAATAACAAATGTTGGAGAGTTTGTGGAGAAAAGGGAGCCCTCACACAATGCTAGTGGGAATGCAAACTGGTGCAGTCACTAAGGAAAACAGTATGGAGATTTCTCAAAAAGTTAAAAATAGAAATATATGACCCAGCTATCCCACTCCTGGGTATTTATCCAAAAAACTTGAAATCAACATTTTAAAGAGACTTATGCACCCCTATGTTCACTGAAGCATTATCATAACAGCCAAGATGTGGAAGCAGCCCACGTGTCCATCGACTGATGATTAGATAAAGGAGATGTGGTATATATATATATATAGACAATGGAATACTACTCAGCCCTAAGAAACCATGAAATCTGGCCATTCGTGACAACATGGACAGATCTGGAGGGTATTATGCTAAGTGAATAAGTTGGAGAAAGTCAAATACTGTATGATCTCACTCATAGGTAGATGATAAAAACAATGACAAACAAACACATAGAAAGAGAGATTGGATTGGTGGTTACCAAAGGGGAGGGGGGAGGGAGGAGTGTGAAAGGGGTGATTAGACACATGTGTGTGGTGATGGATTGTAATTAGTCTTTGGGCGGTGAAAGTGATGTAATCTACACAGAAATCGAAATATAATGATGTACACCTGAAATTTATACAATGTTATAAACCAATGTTATCACAATAAAAAATAAAATAAAATAAACTACAGCTACACACACAAAAATCAATTGATAACTATACAGGAGTAATGAACAACCCAAAAATGAAGTTAAGAAAAATCTTATCTATAACAGTATTAAAAAGAATAAAATATCAAGAAATAAATTTCACAAAAGAAATATAAGGCTTGTACACTGATAATTACAAAACTATACAAAACTTAAATGAAGATCCAAATAATTGGAAAGACATTCCATGTCCATAGACTGGGAGCCTTAATATGGTTGATATAACATTACACCTCAAATTGATACGCAGATTCAACACAATTACTACCAAAATTCCAGCTGCCTTTTTTTGCAATTGACAGGTTGATTCTAAAATTCAAGAAATGCAAGAGATCCAGATATCCAAAATAATCTTAAAAAGAAGAAAAAAGTTGGATTACTCAAATTTCCTGATTTGAAACAAACTACAAAGCTACAGTAATCAAGGCAGTGTGCTACTGACACAAGCATATAGACATATAGCTCAATGCAATAGAACAGAGAGTTTGGAAATAAACCCTTACTTTTATGGTCAAGGATTTTTCAGCAGAGGTGCCAAGTCAATTAGGTGAGGGTATAGTCAACTTTTCAACAGTGATGCTGAGACAACTGGACATGCTAAAGAATTAAATTGGAACAATTTTTCATGCCATACATAAAAATTAACTGAAAATGGATTATAGACCCAAATTTAAGAGCAAGAGCTATAAAGCTCTTAGAAGAAAACAAAGGAGTAAGTCAGGACTTTGAATTGGGGAATGTTTTCTTAGATATGATGCCTAAAACACAAGCACAAAAGAAAAAAATAAATATATTGAACTTCATTAAAATCAAACGTTGTGCTTCAAAAGAGGTCATCAGGAAAGTGAGGAAATAATCTACAAAATGGGAGAAAATATTTGCAAAACATGAATTAGGCAATAAACCTGTATCCAGAGTATATAAGGAACTATTACAACTCAATAATTTAAAGGCAACCCAATTAAAAACTTGGTAAGGGATTTAAATAGACATTTCTCCAAAGAAGATATAGAAATGGCCAATAAGCACGTGAACATATGCTCATCATTAGTCATCAGGTAAGTGCAAATCAAAACTACATGATACTACTTCACACCCTTTAGATCACAGAATAACTCAGTATTACATGGACATCAACTCAATGAAAATTAATGTATGAATTAATTTATAAATCTGGTTCTTAAATTCATTTGGAAGAACAGAAGGCCAAGTCAAGATATACGAAGAAATATAAAAAGCTAAGATGGCTTGCCTTGAGATGTTAGAATAATTATAAAGGCAGAGAAATTAAAACAGTGTAGGACTGGCATAGGTAGAGAAAAGTAACCAAGAGAATAGAAGAGAAAACTGAGAGACATTGACACATTTAGGTTTAAAGACAACCAGCCAATAAACCAACCAAACAAGCTCTTAGTATATAGCAGATACTGCATTGCCCTCCATTCAGGAGTATTAAATAGTGACAGCTAAGGTGGTTATCAATATGCCGTAATATTAAATTGGATACATATCAAACAACACAGACACATACAAACACATTCCTTCCCTCTCCCCCTTCCCTAGCCCCAGGCAAGCGTTAATCTTCTTTCTGTCTCTATATATATGTGTGTATTCTGTACACTTAATATAAATAGAATTGTAGAATATCTTGTCCTTCGTGACTTGTTTCCTTAGCTTTGCGTAATGTTTTCAAAATTCACCCACACTGAGCAAATATCAGCACTTCATTAATTTTTATTGCCTAATAATACTACATATTTTGTTTACTTATCCATCAGTTGATGGACATTTGGGTTGTTTCTACCGTTTGGCTGTTATGAATAATGGTGCTATGGACATTTGTATATAAGGTTTTTTGGGGATATATGTTTACAATTCTCTTGGGTACATACCAGGGGTAAAATTGCTATGTTCAACATTTTGAAAAACTGCCAAAATGTTTTCTAAAGCAGCTACATTATTTTATATTCTCAGCAGTAATGCACAATAGTTCTGATTTTGCTACATCCTAACACTTGCTATTGTCTTTTTTAAATTATAGCCATCCCAATGAATGTGAACAAGTATCTTGTTGTGGTTTTGATTTGCATTTCCTTAACGACAAATGATTCTGAGCATCTTTCCTGTGACTGGCCATTTCTGTCTTTTTTTGAAAAATGTCTATTCAAATTTTTTGCCTATTTTTTAATTTGGGCTATTTGTCTTTTTATTAAGTCGAGAAAGTTCTTTACGTATATTGTATACGATTCTATTATCAGAAATATGATTTGCAAATACGTTTTCCCATTCCTTGAGTTTCTTTTCACTTTCTTGATGATATCTTTAGAAGAACAAAAGCTTTTTAAAATGTTGGTGAGGTCCAATTCATGGCTTTTTCTTTTGGCTCTTGTGCTTTGGGTGTCATATCTAAGAAAGCAGTGCCTAATCCAAGGTCACTAAGATTTATGCAAATGTTTTCCTCTAAAAGTTTTATGGTTTTTGCTGTTACATTTAGGCCTATGATACATTTCAAGTTAATTCTTGTGTTTGGTATGAGGTAGGAGTTCAAATTCATTCTTCCGCCTGTGACTATACAGTTGTTCAAGTACATTTGTTGAAAAGACATGAAGGGTATTTTTGCTTGTTACAAAATCCTAGGTGGGCAATTCCTTTCTTTTAGCCCATGAGAGGTGGCTTTATTTTGTCTTCTGGCTTCATAATTGTTGAGAAATGAGAAGTCTGTTTCTTTTTTGCTCCCTTAAAGGCATTGTGTCTCCTCCAAATGCCCCAGATGTTTTTGTTCTCCTCTGTTTATTTTCTAGCAGTTTTGCTATGATGTCTTTATGTGTTTTTTTTTTCTTTAAAGACATCCTTCTTAAGATTCTTAGACTATCTTGAATTTGGGAGTTGACCTATTCCATTTGGAAAATTATTGGTCCTTATCTTATTGCTTCTTTCCATTCTCTATCTTATCTTTTTAATGACTCCCTCTCCTGAGTTGGGCAGATTGGGTGAGGTAGTAATCACTTAAATCCAATCAAGCAATTAAATGGCTAAGGGCTGATGTGTAGTTTGATTCTGGATCTACCTCTTTATTTTGGGTATGGACCTTGCAAGCTACTGATTGAGAGCTTTGCAAGCATTTATCTTCTCTTCACTGAAAGTCTGCCAGGGATAAATATGTAACCTTTAGAGAATCTCAGGACAATTTCCCAGCCTACACTAATACAAGTACTTCAAAATGTAACAAAAGCTTTTAGGAAAAGACTAAGATTTTCTGGATGCAAGATTCCTTCACCATTGGGTCTTTGACCATCTTGTGACTACAGGGAAGTTTGTAATGTCTTTTTTTTTTTTTTTTTTTTTTTGAGGAAGATTAGCCCTGAGCTAAGATCTGCTACCAATTCTCCTCTTTTTGCTGAGGAAGATTGGCCCTGAGCTAACATCTGTGCCCATATTCCTCTTCTTTATATGTGGGACGCCTGCCACAGCGTAGCTTGATATGTGGTCCATAGGTCCGCACCCGGGATACGAGAACTGACAAACCCTGGCCACCTAAGGGGAGCATGTGAATTTAACCACTTCACCACTGGCCGGCCCCTGTAATGTCTTTTTAATGTTTTTGACCTAATTGACCAAGTTCCTGAGCAGCTTTCAAGCTCCAAGAATGCCTCATGGAAAAACAATGGTCTGCGGTCTTGACAACGCCCCCTCCAACCCCTTAAATTCCAACTGCTAAAACGTTTTAATCATTTTTTCTAGTAGAAGATTTCTGCCCAAGCCAAGCCTGATCTTCAACTTTCAGAATCTGCAATGTCCCTAGGAACATAAATGGCTGACAGTAGTCCCCTAATATATGCAAAGTTTCCCTCCTGTGCAAATTTAGACCATTAGTTTTCTTTGGTTTCACTGTATTCTAATGGCTTTAAAAATATCATCAACACAATGTTTCTTGATTTTTCTAGTCATTTTCTTGTGATTGCATCTGTCACTACCTACTACATCCTTTCCATAACTTTAATATTTAATACAGGTTTTAATGTAATTGCTAAATATTTAAATATAAATAATCTGCCTTAGTATTTGTTTTCCTATTCTATGTTCTTTTTTTTCACTGCTATTGCCTTCTTTTGTGTTAATCAAATATTTTCATTGCCTTTATTTTTTCCCCTTTATTAGCTTTTAGTTTCACATTATTTTATCATTCTTCTTGTAGTTAGATTATAAAACGAATATTTGATTTATACCAATTTTTCATTTCTCTATGTATGTATATTAGTCAACAACGGCTTTTACTAATTTCTATGATTATCCTGTCTTTTTGCTTAATTATTCCCTCTCCTGGTTTAGTCTCCCCTTTTTTTGACAATACTTACAGAGATGAATTTGGAAAGTAAATGCAAATACTTCCCATTTTTGCATCTATCATTTTAGTATTGGGGTGAATTTCTCTATTCCACCTGTCAGCTTAAACAGAAGTTCTACCTTTTCAGTGATTTAACCAATGTACTTTCTAAAAAAACTTTAACAGTATACCTTTCAACTCAAAATCTTATTTTCCTTTCTCTTACTTTCTCTGTCTTTCTATCTCATTTCTATGTCTATCTCTATTTCATCTCTATGTCTATCTCTATCTCTTCTCTCTCTATATATATATGTCTTTCTCTCTTCAAAATTTCCTCACTGTGGTTCCAAATCACCCATTTCCTCGGGAGAGCACTTTCCCATTTTATAAGTTTCTTTCCTTGTGTCTTTATGTGGCCTTTCTTCAAACCAATAGTCATTCTGATTGAATGTTCATTTTGGGAGTTGATAATCACTTTACAACTCCCTTTTACACAGACATTAGAGTTGGCATTGCTACCTATTCCACTTGAGATAGAATTGACCCACCTGGCTATTTCTATGAATATTCTAAATATTTCCTCTGTCAATTGCTCTTGATTCTTCTGATATGGACATGAAATACTGTTGCCATTGCTGCTGTTTCCATTTTCTTCAGCAAATGATTCTATGTATATTTTGTACCATGGCTTTCCTTTTTGTTTTCAACCTTAGTTCATACCATTTTTAAATGATTTCATAGGTCCTGGATTTCCCTGACTTCTCTTTGGGTTTTTCATGAGTCATCCTTGAAGTTCCCCAGTATGAACATGTGCATTTGTCTGTGGGTGTCTGTATGTTTGGTTTAAATTGTATTCATATGCCATCTTATATTTATGACCCTTTTAATGTCCATAGCCATAAGTATTTATTCTATAATTACTAAGAAAACCATAGAGATGGGGTGAGGGAGGGAGGGTAGATGGTTTTCAGTCTTCCTTTTTCTGTCCTGAATGCAGATCCCATAGACTTTGAATGTTTCTCTTTATTATTTTGTGGAAATAATTCTGAATTTTAAACCCAGACAACTTGCATGATTTTGTTCCTTATAGTATTCCTCTTCTCTTTCTATAATCCTTTAAAATATTTAAACTAGAAGTCACATTTATTTAAAAAATCACAATTATATATCAACATCTATTTCTTTTCAGTTTCCAGAAAAACACATATATGGAAAATCAAATTATAATAAATACCTTCACCAAATGTATCCTCACATTGTTTTAACCCACTCCTACATTTTCCTTCCAGACAAAACCATTGATTCTCTGAACATGAGCGCCCATCCTGAACATAAAAGTTATCTTGACATGATGCAGATGATCCATTGCAATATTCAGGGAGATCACATTCATCAAAGGTAGCCCTACACTCTTCTCCTTTCGCCTTAAACTGATGGGAGCAAGCAAATGATACTGAATAAAGCAGAATGTGAACATATAAATATTATAAAGAATGATAACTTTGCTTAAATAGGTAATATGGAAATTTTGAAGAGGCCCTTACCTTACATGCATCACAGCATTCTCCTTCAGCACACTCTGAATCAGCTGATAGTCTACATGTACCAGCTTCGCAGCATGCATCACTAGCACATTCCTGAAAAGAAAATCAAATGCTCTAAAGTATCTTTTATTTACATTGGATAGGTATTTTAATGATGTAAACATATTATATAATATACAAATAGATGCTTAACTTACATGTGTGCAAACAGAGAAAAAAGCCACTTATTCACTCATTTAACACACACTGATTGGTTACCTACTATGTGTGAGACTGTGTATTTGCTATGTCCCTAGAGTAGGTTTGACTCTATTGGTAGTAGGATTTTCCAAAGCCCTGGAGTGCGCCAAAGCCAAGATACCAAGAAGATCTCTGGCTCTTGTAGACAAAGAGATAGCTAAATACAAGATATGAAATAAACAGAAGTTATGATTTTAACAATTTCATTATAGTGACTAGTTCTTAATCAACCTTTATGAATCTATTCAATTTTAATGTCTGTAACTTTTATGGGATATTCAAAGTTTGGTTTACTTCTAATTCTTCAAAGATGAAGAGCTAGAAAATAGTATTTCTGAACGTGACGGAAATGATCACCTTTATAACATTCCTCTGTATCTTATTATGTATAGTTCAATGCTATAATTCATCTATCTATGCCCAGTGATTCTGCTTTTAAAAATTCTATTATTAAGCTTAATAAAAGCAACAAATAAGTAAGGAGAGAGCTAGAGAGACAGTGTATTCACACACACACACATTCACATTTTTAAATTTCCAGGGATTTGAAATATGGTTAGTTGGGCAAAAAAATTTCAGTGAGTTACACAAAAGTAAATCATGGATTTCAGTAGTCTGAATGAGTTATAGCATGATACTAGGGCACAGTAAATTTGCATTATTTTACAGGACTATTCTGCCAAATCAATGTCACTGCTATTGCTAACTATGGGGGATTCCAGAGGTGAAGTTATATCACAGGGGCATGGGACTCAATTAGATGACATTTAACAGAGCTAAGACACACTACTCTCAATTTTTATTAGAAACTTTCAAGGTGTTTTCGTTTGGATCCAAACAAGCAAAAACAAGTAGGTACTGGGGAATAATTCCTGAAAAAGCACATCACCCAACTAAGTATCTGAAAACACACTTTTCATGTTGGAGAGGGTACACGTGAATGACCTTGACTGTTGCAGTAGGGAACACTGAACTCCATTCATGTCTTCTTGATTCTGTCAGGTCCATAACACTCACTCTTAGTCTCACAGTCTCTGTCTTCTTCATTTTATTCCCTTTATCTCTACCCTTTCACCTCCCTCCAATCTAGCAGCTTTATCTGACTAAGATTTCTGTGGGTTAGAAAAACTGGCTTTTATTGCTTATGTATAGCTCAAATTTTTTTGACTTAAAGATTGACATGGTTTAAAATATTCAAAGCCACAAATGTGTCTCCTATGTTTTCTTGTTCAATTGTAAAAGCTTTATTTCTGTCTTTCTGAATGGCAGAGGATCTTAGGTTAAGAAGAAATCCTAGGGAAGAATATACTCAGGGTAAGTGTAAACCTAGGTCAACTCAGCTATGGGATTAATGACCTTGAGAATCACCATATAGATAATCTATAAACCACTGAGTCCATATGCCAATATATAAGTGCACTCATTAGTTTATTATAATCCCTAGTGCCTTCTTTGTAGAAAAGTGAGTTTGACAAATTAGGGAAAATGGCAATGTAACACTACAAAAATTAATAATTTTTATGTCATTCTGGCATATATTCTTCCAAATTAGTACCAACCTCTTCACTCCCACAGTCACATTGTTCTCCTTGTTCCACTTGTTGATTACCACACTCTGCATCTTTGTATGATGGATCTAAACGTGGCTGATTTTGAAGACATTGGGACTTTGGCTTTGAAATAAAACGTGCAAAATCTTCCATGCTGCAGTTGCTAAAGTTCTTCACACCACTGAAATGACTAAAAATGCATCAAACTTCAATTTTTTTGTAAGCATTGCTTCCATAAACTACCTAGCCTCAGAATAAAGTTATTTAATAGCATTCCACAACATACAAAATGCTCAATTTTGTTAGCGTCAAACTTTTATTTTGTGTGCATGGGAAGTCAATTGAGCAAGAATTTATGCTAAATATTTTTAGTAGAAATAACTAATCAATAAATTTTATTGGTTTTTATATTACACTTATTAGTGACACTGCTTTCTCTTGAAGATCTGACCTCACAAAGTGCTCCATCTCTATTTCATTTGTGGCTTCCTTTTCCTTTCATGACTTCTAAATATTATAATACCGTTGTATTAACAAAAGAGATTGGGCTTTTCCCTTCTTTATATTTATTCATAGGCAATCTCATCCAGTTCTATATTTTAAATAACGCCTGTACTTGACAACTCAAATATTTATTTCTCTAATATAAACTTATCTAAATTCTAGAGTCCAATATCCAATTCTTTACTCAGTGTTTACAAAGAGATAACATTTCTAAGCACAAATCTAAGATGCCACCCTTTTACCTCTCTTTATTCCCTATGTGACACCTATTTTTCTTCAAAATATTTATCCACAACTGGAATATTATTTATTTAATTATTTATTGATTATCTTGTCCTACTAATTTTTAGCTCCAGGAGAAAAAACATTCCAATTGTTTTGTTCACTAACACAAAGTTAAGAGCATAATGATTATTTTTAAAAAATGAATGAGTGTATGGTTGAAACCATGTGTTTTAAATAGTAGATTCTTTAGTTGCTGTTTCATTATAATTTCTACTATTCTGAATAGTATTAACATGTAAAAAATATAATCGTGAATGTATATAATTAGTAATTAGATATACATAACATGGACTTAGTGAATTTTAAGGCAATAGACTCAAAACCTAGTCATTTAGATTACTACAGGAAAGTGTTATTCACATGAGGACCTCGAACAAATTAGAGATTTTTGAACAAACTACCAATTTTGGTATTTTTCTTTTCATGGTCACATCCTCCTTGAACATACTCATTTGTTATAGTAACCACAAATAATGGATTTATTACTACTTTGCCAATAATTCAGATGATTTCTACCTAAATACCAGAAACCAAAAGGAGAAAAAGCAATAGAACTTTAATATTACCAAGAACCAGGCAATGCAAGATATGTTTACTACGTGTTAACTTGCTTACAGGGTAAAAAAGGCTTTCTGGTAAAAAAAAAACTAATGTTGTCATTAGAAAGAAAACATCAACCATAATTATGTCCAGTTGGAGAATTTATTTGCATTTTGAATCTCTGCACAGATTTGATGGATGTTTCCATTCTCTATTCTTCCATATTCTCCCATCATCTTCCTTATGATAATAGAGCCTCTTATGTTCAGTTAATACATGGCTTCATTGTATGATGCCTACATTTCTTAGCCTTTTGTAAAGTTAGGAGTGGACATGTAGAAAGGTCAGATAATTGGCCTAATCAGTCAGATAATTGATCTCAATCAGGACATTACTGTTTTAATCAGACGTTCATTTCCCCACCAAAAAATTGCAAAACATTGACAACAGGATGGAATGTTCTCATCACAATGAGATAGAGAATAATAGAATGGAGCATCTTTTCCTCAATCCATAAAGTAAACATGTGTCCAATATTTTGCATTTTTTAGAAGAAATAACACTCAGAAATGAAATGAATAAAACCTGTCTTCAAATATAACTTTGAAGAAATTATCAGAGGGATCTCAATTACTAACCAAAAACAGAAAAATAACACTCAATACATACTTTTAACTTCTACAGCATAAAGGGAATCAAGGAAAAATGGAAAAGAGATAAAAATAAACACTTTTGTTAAATGTCTCAATAAACTTCAAAAGATGTACATCTAAATATATATTTTTGGATGACAACCAAAATTAAATCAGAAATCAATAACAAAACGACATTTAGAGTATCCACAAATGTTCAAAAATAACTGACATGTTTCTAAAATAATCCACTAGACAAAGAAGGAAACACAAAGTTTGAAAATATTTCAACTAAATGAAAAAGAAATATAAAATATCAAATTTTGTGGTAAGTAATTGAAATGTTGGTTACAAGTAAATGTATAGCTTCAAAATTCTTAAACAAAAAGAAAGAAGGTTTAAAATCAATTATTTGAGCTTTCACATAAAAAATCTACGGAGAATAACAAGAACAAATTTACCCTAAGCTATACATAAATAAAGAAAAAATAAGGTAGACAAGTGATGGGCAGGAGTCAATAAAATGAAAATATAGTCTTTGAAAAAATCAAATAGTTTGATGAAATCCAAGTTAGAGTGATTAAGAAAGAAAAAGAGAAACACAAATTATCTGTATCAGAGATAAAAAAAGATCATATCACCATAAATTCTAGTGACTTTTAAAGAAAAATAAATGAAGAATACAAAAAACCTTATGACAAATTAAGCAATTTCAATGAAAATATTAGAAAAACAAAAATAATAAAAATCTAAGTAGCCTCATATCTTAAAAATTAATTACTAAACTCCTTCCTTGAAAGAGAAGTCTAAGTCCAGATGGCTTTGCTGGTGAATTTTATCAAATAATTTAGGAAGAATTAATATCAATTTTCCTAAATCACTTTTAGAAAATTTCATGAGGCCCAAATTACCCTGACAATGAAATCAGTCAAAGGAATTAAAAGATAAAACAACTAAACACCAATGTCCCTCATAAATAAGGAAGCAAATGTTAGAAAAAAAAATCCAGCGACAAACAGGATAAATACATTAAAAGGATAATGCATCATGCCAAATGTGGTTCATTCCAAGAAAATAACGTTATTTAAACAACAGAAAATCAATAAAATGTATTTCAACATACCGACAGAATAAAGCAGAAAAAAATTACATGATCATCTCAATGTGTGATGAAATATATCTATGATGAAAACTTTGGCAAACAAGGAATAAAGAAGAACTTCCTCAATCTGATTCAAAGCCTGTATGAAAAATTTCCACCTAACAGACTTAACAGTGAAGGAGGAAAGATTTTGCCATTAAATCAGAAGCACAGCAAAAAAGCCACATATTCCACTTTCATTTTACATTGTGTTGGAAGTCCTAACCACTGCAATAAGACAAAAAGATAGAAATTTAAAAAATATATAAAGACTTAAAAGGAAAATGTAAAACTGTGTGTATAATATATGATTGTACACGTGTAAAATTCTAATAAAGCTAAAGTAAAAGTGCCAGAATTAACTTAGCAAAGCTGTAGGATATAAATTCAATACAAAATAATCAAGAAAATTTCTACATGCTTGCCACAAACAATTGGAAATTTCACAGTCATATAAACAGATATAATTAGAAAAAACAACCAAGACAAATCTATTTACACTTAATAATTTCTCCAAAGAAAAAGATTGAGGAAATATTGCATTTTGAAAGATTCTAACCAGACCATGATGAGAATAATTCAGGAATCCCAACAAAATAACCTATTTCAAAATTGAACAGAGAATACCTTGACAATATTTAGGAGGTAGAGGGTCCAAAGAGCTATTAACAGTTAAGATCTTTTCATCCTTCCTATCTTTTCTTTACCATTATAACCATTATCATCATTACAATCAGAATCATAAGCAATGTAATATCATCATTGTAAAAAACTTGTAAAAATTGTTTTAAACTTGCAAAAAAACATTGTAATGTAATCAAAGGTAAATAAAAATTTAATAAGCAGTGCTCAACATTATTAATATGAACTATATAAAATGTTAACCGTCTTTATTTAGATTAACTAGAAAAACAAACAAAAAGCAAAGCATAAACTTGTTTACGGGAAATTCATTTGGGATGTAACCCACGGAAGCAGGGTTAAGGGAACAGTGATGGAGAAAGAGAGAATGAGGAAAAGTCAATATAAGTATGTTTTATTCAGAAGGTAATAGTGGTTCCAGTCTGCTGAGACCGCAAAGAAGTGTACAGACTATTTAATGGAACTGTCCTTAGACAGCCAGGAAGCTGGTATTCCAATAAAGTGGTTGAAGGTTGCTCCTGTGAAGGGGATGACTAATGGATAGCTTAGGGAAGAAGCTGGTTGACATTCATGGATTTCAATATGTTGACCAGGTCACTGAATGCTTCTTGTGAAGTAAATACTCACTGGTGAGACTTGAACTTAATATATAAAGATCCACGTACTTTGTGCCTACTCTAAATCAACTCACATCCTCTTTCTCACAATTCCTTGTCCCTAAATGTCCAATCTTACAGCACCTAGATCCTTGATCAAATACCCAAGTCATTTGCCACTGTTCAGGCTATGTTGATCCCAATCTCTGGTACTTCTCTCAAACAAGATGGAAAACTAAGTGTATTGTTTGTAAATATGCTCACTGGGACATTTACCATTTCCCAGTTGTCTTAAGGTCTTAAAATCTAATTGGAGAATATTATGGAACAGTAAATTTTTTTATATTCCAGTTAACATATTGAGAGAAACTTTTCTTTAAACAAAACAGGTTTTTCTTCCTCTAGCAGCCAGTTTTAGGGAACTCCCATTGGGCTGTTGGTGTGAAGTGATTGAAAAATATTGAGAGATATGTAACAGATGTAGGTGACATAGGGATCTGGGAGCTCTGTTCATGTTATTTACTTATGCTCTCTGGACCATCTTGAGCTTCCTCCCAGATACACCATTTAGTCATCAGATAGATTAATATGCTCACTTGATCTTACAATTTTGTAGACCTGAAAATACCCAAATTAAGATGAAAATATTTAACTTAGGTAACATAGTCACTTACTTACTATTTCCTGGATGCATGTTCAACTCTACAAGGTTCCAGTCACCCACCAGGAGCTGTAAGAGAACGCTAGGGGTCTGCACCACAAATTTCCTATTGATACTTCTCAGTGATTCTACCAGGATCTACCAGGAATATCTTTAGTTTTATTGTATCTTAATGGTCATAAATACCAAAGAATAAAGCACCTTGCATCACAGCCTGGACCTGTTCCAGTACCCTCTCTGAACATCATCTCCAGTCAAAGTAATCCTCGTTGCCGTCAGATCATCTATTGATCCAGTTTCACAATCATTTCATAAAAGTTTGTTTTCTACAACCACTTCTGGGATAACTATTTTTATATGGGTTCCTCTCAAATCAGAGCCTGAGATAAAAATTGAGTGCAAGTATTTTTAGGAAATGATTGTAGAAGCAGGAGTGAAGGAATGGAGAGAGTGAAATGTTATCAAGTTTGCCGCTGTAGACAATGGGGCTTGATTTTCTAAGAAATCTGAGAAGCAGAAAACGTCTTCAAATATTGCCCATCAGAAAGATAAGAGGCTGGCTCCAGTCACTGACTGGATGATGGTTTCCCTTAATCCCCTGACTATTTGGCCCTAATTCTATAAAATCTCATGGTCTATTTTAAGAATAATGATAATAATAGCAAACAAAGTCACTAGATCTTTGAGGCATAATAAGGATAGTGCAAAAGCCCTTCTCTAGTGACAAAGAAAAGGCTAAATAACACCATCTTTGAAGTCAATAGATGCCAAGACTTCAGGCCAAGGCAGAACGAAGGAAAGCATGCAGACAAGGCCATACCAATAAATTATTCTTAAATAGTGATCACAAGCCTGTATTTGGTTTATCAAATCATTCATTAAATAATAAAGTCATGCAAGTAAGCATAATGATAAATGCAGAGTTAGATCACATATGAGGAGGCAAGTGTGACAATAGATTACAAGAGATATTGAGATCAATATGCAGCATGGGCATTGGAACATGTATTTTCATCTAGAGGTCATTGGTCACAGCTTATATTTGACCCTTAGTAATTATTTTAACAGCCTAGACTTTCTTAAACTAAATACACCAGTTATTTTTCATATAAACTATATATGTAAAGCATATAAAAGTAAAGCATCTTACATTGCTTCTGGGTTCATTATGCAAACAGTTCCTGAGCACTGGCATTTGTTAATATCATCATAGGCTATCCCCATACTGAGGCTCAGTAGCTGAGCTATAATAACTGCAAGTGATTCCAAACTTATGGCTCTGGGGTGCTAGAAAAAAACCATAATAGTACATTTTAGAAGAGAATTCATTTACCTGGAGAATAACATAGTTATAAAAAATAGTCACATGATAAAATGGAATAGAGGCATCTAACACGTTAACCACAGAAGTGCCATCCATATCAGCCTAATACGTTACAAGTACCATTAGAATATAAGAAAAACAAGAAAAGTGAAATCTGAAATTTTACCAAAACATAAATGTATGGTTCATTTGGTGGCATCAGGCCAAGAAAAAAATTGCCCCAGTAAATTGTTAGTTATATATAACAATAGTTATAATTATATTTGGACTCATAAAATAAAATCTTTAAAGACACACACATGTACATATACAGTGTCAAATCATTAACAGGTTGTGTTCACTTGTAATTTAATTATTTGGAGATGATATTTCATATGAATGTTTTATACATTTTTAAAAAATCATAAATTAACCCATTGAATTAATTTACATTATAGTAATAATGACTGATGATAAAAATGCTGACTTTCCACAGTTGTTTAAAATGTATTTTCAAAACTAAAATGCCTTTATCATTTTTCTTCTTCTTCTCCTCAAAGCCCCCAGTACATAGTTGTATATTCTAGTTGTGGGTCCTTCTAGTTGTGGCAGGTGGGACGCTGCCTCAGGGTAGCCTGATGAGCGGTGCCATGTCCGCGCCCAGGATCCAAACCCGCAAAACCCTGGGCTACCAAAGCAGAGCAGGTAAACTTAACCACTTGGCCAGGAGGCCGGCCCAAGATGACATTTCTTTACATTCTTCTTGTGACAATCTCACATTGGACTTTTATTAGCCGGACCGGGCTGCCATTGCAAAATACCACAAACTGTATTGGCTTAAATAACAAAAAATTATTTTCTCACAGTTCTGGAAATTAGAGGTCCAAGATCAAGGTGTCAGCAGGACCCTCTTCCTGGCTTGTGGAAGGCTCCCTTCTCTCTGTGTCCTCACACGGGCTTTCCTCTGTGCGTGCACAGAGATAACACATCTCTGGTTCTCTTCCTCTTTTTATAAGAACATCAGTCCTATCTGATTAGGAGCCCACTCTTGCAAACTCCTTCAATGTTGATTACCTCCTTAAAGGCTTAGTCTCCAAATATAGTCACATTGGGGCTTAGGGATTCAATACATGAATTTTAGGGGGACACAATTTAGTCCATAATGTATGTAAAGTATGAAAAACTTGAAAAAGGTATGGACTGGAGTATAAGAATTTCCTACAGGATGTTGCTACAACTACTTCTGTTTCGAAAATAAAGTAATGAAATAATTAAAATTCAGCACTGGATTTTTATATATATATATAGGGAAAAAAATTACAACTAAGCAGACAAGTTTACTTGGCTAATAATACCTGCTTGGGACAACAGCTGCCAAATAATAATAACAGCAACTGACATTTTTAAAGCTTTCTTATTTGCCAATCACTAGACTGAGAAATTTGCAGCCAAGTAGTAAGTATTGATTGAGACTTCCTTTGTTGTGCAACACAGGATTACTTTCTAAAAATGTGCCTGCCATGCATGCTTTGTAAAAACTTCCAGTCTCTAATTTTAAGAATCAAGATTCTACATATGCCATTTAGATAAAGTTTGTTTAATACTGCTCACGTTTTCTAAGTTTTTGGTCTAATAAATTAATTATCCAAGTATGATTATTCCTGCCAGTAGATTTTAGTGTTTGCTTTGTGTATTTTATAGGTATTTGGTTAGGTACATATGAGTTCAGGTTTATTATGTAAAGCTAGGAAAATTTTGTTTCATCCTAAATAATGAATCAGTTCAAATTCAAAAATCTATTTTGCTGCTTTATGTTAATAGTCACGCATCAATTTTCCTTTGGAGACATATTCTGTTCTTTTTCTTACTCTTTAGGGTTAAAATTTATGTGGTATTATATATGAGCTTGAAACTAACAAAGAGCAAGCAATCTGATAATTTTTATTTTTAATAATTGAAATTAAAACATTTTTATCTATTTTGATTATTGCCCATTTGAAGTTATTAATAGCATTTTGTTTCATGTGACGGTTTCATGCCTTTTAAATAATTTAATGTGGAGTGCATAAATCTTAAGTGACTTGTTGCAGTTTTATATACATATATGTAAATACAGAATATTTACAAATATATACATTCATATACATAATTTATTTATACACATTATATGTGCATATACATATATACACACATATTTGCAAAGTGGGTGTTTGTGACACATACCTGCATAGCCACCACGTGATGTGAGATACAGAATATTTCCATAACTCAGGAAGTTCTCGTGAGCAGGTTTACAGGCATTACCTCTCCACAAAACGCAACTTCTGTTCTGACTTTTAACAATCTGGTTTACCTCTACCTACACTTTAGCTTCATAAAGATGGCATCATGAAGTAAATACTGTTTTATTTTTGGCTTCTTTTGCTCGACATATAGTTTCTGAGGTTCATCAATGTTGAATGTAACAGTAGTGGTTCTTTTCACTGCTTACATTGTATGACTATTACGAGACATGTTTATCCATTTCATGGATAGGAGGACTCAGTATTGTTAAGATGTCAATCTCCCCCAAATTGACCTAAAAGTTCAACTCAAAACCAATCAAAATCTGGGACGGCCCAGTGGCGCAGCGGTTAAGTGCACACATTCCGCTTCGGCGGCCCAGGGTTCGCCAATTGGGGGCCCGGGTGCAGACATGGCATCACTTGGCAAGCCATGCTGTGGTACGTGTCTCACATGTAGGGTAGAAGAATATGGGCACAGATGTTAGTTCAGGGCCAGTCTTCCTCAGCAAAATGAGGAGGATTGGTGGCAGATGTTAGCTCAGGGCTAATCTTCCTCAAAAAAAAAAAACAATCAAAATCCAACCAGATTTTGTTGAAGTTGACAAGCTGACTTTAAAACAGAAATGCAGAGAACTTCGAATGCCTCCTTGCAGGACATTTGATCCTGTTGAAAATGTCCACAAGACATTTGGTCTACACCCAAAGGTCCCTGATATTTGGTCCTGTCCAAAAGGTCCATAAGACATTTTGTCCATCAGACATGTTGTCCAGGCCAAAAGGTCCTTGCCATTTGGTCCTGTCCAAAATATTGGTGAGTATACTTGGTCTGTGTCAAATGCTTTTGGACAGGACCTTGGACCTTTTGGCATGGACCAAATGTCTCCATGGACATTTCAGACAGGAGCAGATACAACCAGATATCACATGTCTGCTAACTGAATATCGAAATCAGTCTGAAGGAGTAGTAGTAGGGTTTACACTAACATTTTTGATGATTTAGTATAAAGCTATGATTAAGACAATGTAGTGTTGGTGAAAGGACAAACAAGCAGACCAATGATCATAAAAGAGCCCAGAAAGCTCTAGAAATGTGATGACTTGATTTATACAACAAAGGCACCACAGTAATTCTGTGAAAGAAAAATAACCTGTTAAATGAGTGTCATGAAGCAATTGCCTACCTAATGTGACCTAAAAAATACTGGCCCCCAACTCACATCAAACACATTATTTTAATGTGGATTATAGATCTATCACCAAAAGGTAAAAACAAGCTTGTATGAGAAAATATAAAACAATAGCTTCACGACCCTAGAGTGGGCAAGAATTTCGTAAAGGTGTTCCCTTTTACGTCTAGTTTCCCAAGAGTTTTATCTTTTTCTTTTGTTGTGAATGGGTTCTAATTTTACCAAATGTATTTCAGCAGCTATTCCTTTTTTTAATATGGTAGATGATGATTGATTACCAAATGTAAAATCCCCTTGCATTCCTGGGGGAATTCCTATTTGCTCATGTCGTGTTACCATTTTGATACATTGCAGAATCCTCTTTGCTAACATATGGTTAGCATAAATCTCATTCCATACAACAAGTTGAGAAATAGCCCCTCCTTTTATATTTTCTAAAAGAATTTGTTTAACATCAGCACTAAAACTTTTGAAGACATCCTCAGGGAGGCCATCTGATCATAGAGTTTCTGGTTGGTTGTTTTTAAGGAGTCTTATTTACCAACTCAATTATACCAGTAGATCAACGGCTGTTTAGATTTTCTTTTCTATTCATTTGATACATTTTATTATTCATGAAATTTATTAATTTTATCCAAATTTATTGCCATAAGTTAGTTGAGAATATGCCTTGTCATATTTACAATGTGTGTAGGATCTGCGGTGATGGTGTCTCTTTTTTCTTTTTCTTCCTTTTTTTTTTTTTTTGAGGAAGATTAGCCCTAACTACTGCCAGTCCTCCTCTTTTTTGCTGAGGAAGCCTGGCCCTGAGCTAACATCCATGCCCTTCTTCCTCTACTTTATATGTGAGACACCTACCACAGCATGGAGTGCCAAGCAGTGCCATGTCCGCACCAGGGATTTGAACTGGCGAATCCTGGGCCGCCAAGTAGCGGATGTGTGAACTTAACCACTGCGCCACCAGGCCATCTCCTGGTGTCTCTTTTTTCAATAAATGCTTTGATAATTTGTTTTCCTTTTTTTGCGGTAGGATATCAGTTTTGCTAGGGGCTTATCATTTTCACTTAACTTTTCAAGCGATTGACTTTTGCCTTTGATTTTCTTCTTATGTGTAAGTTTTGTATTTTATTGGCAGTCAATATTATTTCTTATTATTCCTACTTTCTAGTCTTTTAATTTAATCTGCAACTATATTTTTTTGGAGTTAGATAATTTATAATCAAACTAATTTTATTTTAATTTGTACAATTAAAGCTACAAATGTACCTCTCAGCTCTGCTTTTTTGGCATCTCAGAAGTTTAGATATGCTGTATTTTAAGTGTTATTTAGTTCAAAATGAGCATTAATTTCTTGTTTCATTTGCAAGCCTTTAGAGATTTTTTAGTAATCTATTATTTAGTTCTAGTTTAAATTCGCTATGGTCAGAAAGTATTCCCTGCAAGAGTTCAATCATTTTATATTGATACTGCTGTATTTCCCATTATATTATTTATTTTGGTAAATACTCTACATTTAAAAAACAGCAAGGGGACACAAGAAATCTTTTGAAGGTGATGGATATGTTTTTGCCTTGTTTGTGGCGATGGTATCATGGATTTATGCATAAGTTAAATTCATCAAAATGCACACAAAATATATGTAAGTTTTTCTATGTTAAGTATACCTCAATAAAATTAAAAATAAAATAATAATTTGCTGCTTTTTGGCATAAGATCTTTTTAAATATGTTTTGACAAAATGAAAAATAATATTAGTGAGTTAGGTTTTTCTTCATTCTCAGATATTATTATGGATGTCCTTTTTCCTTTATTCTCTCATATTTGCTTTATATATTTTGAAGCAAAGTAATTTTGTGCATACAACATTATAATCACTGTGTCTTCCTCTTCGGTAATTCATTTTATCATCATTAAATATTCTTTATTTCTCATTACACATCTTTCTTTAAAGGCTACTACTATGGATTGCATTATATCCCCCTCAAAATCCTATATTGAAACCCTAACTCTCAATGTGTCAAATATGGGCATAAAGGTGGGGCCCTATCTGATAGAACTGTAGACTTATAAAAGGAAGAACAGATCTCTCCCTCTCTCTCTCTTTCTCTCCCCTCAGCCCCACTGCCATGTGAAGACACAGTGAAAAAGTGGCTGTCTGCAAGCTAAAAAGAGAGCTCTCACAAGATCCTGACCATGCTGGCATCCTTTTCTCAGACTTACAGCCTTCAGAATTGTAAGAAAATAAATTCGTTGTTTAATCTACCCAGTCTACGTTATTTTGCATGGCAGCCCAAGCTGACTGAGACGTCTATTTTATTTGCTATTAATATAGCCAAGGCAAATTGCTTTTGTTTAGTATTTACACGGCATAAATTTTCATTGGTTAAATTTCAAGGTACAGATTCCATTTCCATAAAGATGGAGTAAACATTTACCAGTCTCTCTCTCTCATTGCACTCAACCATAAAACCTGGGCAGAACAGAGAAAGAATTAGCAGTCAGATAGGGAAGGACAACAGAATTCAAAGTACCACTGAATTGAAAATGAGATTATCATTCTCCCTCACCACCTCTTGTCTCTCCTGGCCTGACAGCAATGTAGTCTGAATTCGGAAGTGAGCGCTGTAGTGCAGACAGAGAACCAGGAGAAATTCTCTAGTTCTGGATTGAAGACTAGAAAAGGAAACTCTTAAATCTCAGGGAGAGTGGGTAAATATGTTTATTTCTCTCCTTTCCCTTCTGTTCCCCTATACCCCATCTCCTAGATAATTTTTCCGTAGGGGAGCAGCACCAAAGTGACTAAAAGTGGGAAACCACAAAGCCAAAACTCTGAAGGCGGGACAGCTTCCTCTCCCTTTGGTGGAGCTGTCAGTTCAAGAGTTTGGGACCAAACAATGTAGTTTTCTTTTCTTTTCTCATACTCTGCTCTCCACGGCTTGGGGTCCAGAGGTGGTGCAATGACAGAAGAAGGAAAGATTCTGCCCAGGGGACTAAAAAGGGCAAACACAAGTAACTGAAACATACCAGGGAGATAGCAGAGAGATATGACTTTGGGAAACCAGTTTCTATCTATCTACCTACCTACTTATCTATCTATCTACCTATATATCTATCTATCTACCTACCTATCCATTTATGTATCCATCTATTTATATGTCCTTATCTACCATCTACATCTGTCTATCTATCTTTTTATCAACTATCGTCTGCCTATCATCATCATCATTATCATCTCTATCATGCACCTATCTTTTAATGTTTAAGTATATATTTATGTTTAAGAATTAGCCATTGCATTACTCAGGGTTCTTCAGAGAAATAGAACCCATAGCATATACATAGCGAGATTTATTATAAGGAATTGGCTCACACAATTGTGGAGGCTAGCAAGTCCAAAATCACAGGGTGGGCTGGCAGCCTGGAGACCCAGGACAGCCAATGATGCAGTTCTAGTCTGAACGCCAGCAGCCTGGAGACTTAGAAAAGCTGATAGTGCAGAGGAAGTCTGAAGGCAGCCTGCTAATAATTCCATCATGCTTGGGGAATGCCATCTTTGTGTTCGATTCGGGCCTTCAACTGATTGGATGAGGCCCATCCACATTATGGTCGGTAATGTGCTTTACTCAGATTTCACTGATTTAAATATTAATCTCATCAAAAACTTTCCAAAATGACATATAAAATTAACCATCACAAGCATCTCTCAAACTTCACAGGTTCAGGTTCAAAATAAAACTCTCCACCCTTCCATTGCCCCTCTGCTTCCAAATCTTTCCCCACCTTTCCCTATCTAGTTTTCCAAGACAAATCTTAGGCATAATCATTGATTTTTTCATCATACATGCTATGTATCTGTTAAGTTAGCAAGTCCTATATGTTCTGTTTTCATAACATATACCAGATAAAATCTGCTTCTCACATATCCAAGAATAAAACACCAGTTTATATCATTCATCTATGCTTGTCTCCTAACTGGGCTCCTAGCCTAGGATCTTCACTCCTCTACAATTAGTTTTCCATAGGGCAACTAGGGAAATATTTCTCTCTGGTTTAAAATCTTCCAGTGCCTCTTCAATGAAAAGAGAATAAAATCCAAAACTGTTTACCAAGATCTGTAAGGCCTTAAATAATTAGACTCTTGCTTACTTCAACAATCTTAATATTTTCCCAATCATCTTGTTCATGACATTCAATTCTATCAGAAAGCTCTTGAATCTGACAATCTTTCTCATGATCTCTGATTTCCAAGACCTTGCCATGACTGCCTTTGACTCATCATTCATGCCTCCTCATAAATATCTTCTCCTCAAAGTTTTTCCCTGTTCTCCCTGGCTAAAATAGTCTACTCCACATTCCATCAAATTTTACCATAATATCTTAATGTATCTTCTTATTAGCAAATGCCATTAACTGAAGTAATATAAATGTCATTATTTTACTGATGTTAATCAATTTTCTAAGTTTAAATGATCCTTCTTTCTTTGGATAAGATCACTTTGGTCATGGTCTATTATCTTTATAAACTGCTGGATTCAGTTGGTTAGTATTCTGATTTATAATTTCTACCTCTCCTCTAAGTTTGCAAATAAATTAGCCTCTAATTTCCTTTTGTGTAGCATCATTTGATATTATTATTGTTATTATGGTATTTCTGACTTCCAAGTTTGTGTTTTCTCTTTTTCTATGCTCTATAAATGTATGAGATTAAAATATTCAATTCCCTAGAAATTGTGTAGAATGCACCCCTAAAAGCATTGTTTGTTCCTTGTAAGAAGACTTTTAAATAATAAATTAATTTCTTGAATACTGTTATTCTGAATTTCTAGTTCTTCTTGTGTAGTTTTAGTAAATGATGGGGTCTTATTAACAATGTACTATTTGTCTAAGTTTTCAAATTTAAGTTATAAGTTGTTCTATCTCCTTAATGCTATCTCTATCTGTAGTTCCCTATTATTTTTATAAGTTTATTAGTGTATTTCTACTCTATTTTATAAAAACTAGCTTTGCCAGAAATATGCTTGTTTTCAGTTTTTTTAAAAGCCTAATATCCTTTTTAAGTATCTCTATTCTACCCATAATCTGTCTTTCATTGATTTCTGCTTTGATCTTATGTCATGCCTTCCACATGTTTCAGTTTTATTTTGTTTTCACACATTTTAGATTGGATAATTAGCTCACTGATTTTCAGTTTTGTTTATTTTCTGCAAAATTCATTAGATACTAGTTTCCTTAATTATTCTGCCTTTACTCCCCCACTCCTCAAATTTTATCGTGAATTATTTTAGTAATATCTTTAGATATTTAAATTTCCCATCACGATCTCTCCTATATTTCAACAATGTCTTTGGCTTAAAGTTTATTACGAATACTTGATTTTAATTTTATTTTTTATTTTTGTTTAGTATATGACTAGAAGTGACTTGGCAACTTGTCAAAAATCATTTGATTATATACATCCTAATGTATTTTTAGATTTCTTTTTTTGTTACATTGATCAGTTTATCTACACTGTAATATCTTAATTACTGTAGTGTTACAAGGAATTTATATCTTCAACTTTTCCTAAATTTCCAAACTTGCTTTATCTATTTTCTCCTTTATGTTTATATTTAAGATTTTAGTATCAGCTTATCAATTTTTACCAAAAAAAGTCTGATGAGATTTTGATCAGGACTGCATTGACATCTCTACAATATTATAAAGGACAATTGAATTTTATATGAAAGGGACAACACTTCAACAAAATTCTGTGTAGATTACATCGTGTTCACCACCCGAAAACTAATTATAGTCCATCCCCTCACATGTGAGCCTCATCACCCCTTTTGCCTTCCTCCCTCCCCCTTCCCCTGTGGTAACCACCAATCCAATCTCCATAGAGAAGATGTGGTATTTATACACGAGGGACTACTACTCAGCCATAAGAAATGATGAAATACGGCCATTTGTGACAACATGGATGGACCTTGAGGGTGTTATGCTGAGTGAAATAAGTCAGAGGGAGAAAGTCAAATACCATATAATCTCAATCATAAGAGGAGGTAAAAACAATGACCAAAAAATAGCAATTTTTCTTTATAATATTTTCATTTCATTGTTGGTGTGCATCTTAATCCTCTTTTTTGTAATTTTCACGTGGCTTTTCATCTGATAACCCATTTTCTTCCCCTCCTGCCACATTTTGCAGCATAAGGAATCATGAGGAGACTCCAGGAAGGAGTTCTTGGCAAAGGCACCTAGTTGAACTGCTAGTGGCTGGAGACAGTGTTCTGTGAATATATATTCTGAAATTTGTCTCTGTTGTGTAGTGTGTTTTCTTCTGAAGTTTAATACTCAGGATCTACATAGTCCATGAACTGAGGTCGACAGATAACATGTCTGGTTATTGTAATGCATAAAATCTTTGAGGCCAAGAACTAGCTTGTGTCAGTTTCTGTGAGCCAGCATACTTGTATCAGGACAGGTGAGCAGATGAGCGCAGACATCAGAAATATCCTGCTGCTTATTCTTACTTGCCTCTGTTCACCCCAAAACTACCTGGGGTTATGGTTTCACCTATAAACTGTTAGAGTAGCATTGGAAGAGTATAGTTCCTAGATCTTATTCCACAGCCCTGAGGCATTAGGTAGGCAGGGTGGTGGGTGTTTAAACATCAGAGGGCACAGCTTCAAGTGTTTTCCTCAACAGCTCATTCAGGTGAACACTGGCTGCTGCTGATGTTTCCGGTGAAAGGTCAGGCAATGCTTAGCACAATGAAGCATGGAGAATAAAGAATACTAGAAAAGCTCATCTCTGACTGTCCTCTCACTACAGAGGCCACTGCCCTCTGCCCATGAGCCACACACTTTCCAATCAACAACGGCATTCGCTTTCCCTTGGTAGTTACCAAGAGAAGAATGAGTTCTGCTCTCATTTTTGTTAATCAATGAAGGTCCTGCTCTATATGTCTTAAGATTTTTCAATGTTGTATGTGACTGGGTAAATTAGGCAAATTCCACCTTTTGAAACTAGTGTTAATCTGAAAACAAGAAATCAGTTCAAGATGCAAAGCGTTTATTTGGAATCAAAGAATTGCAATTTGTAAAAGTAAAGTGTACCAAGCTGTCAGGTGAGTCTGCTTTTATTAAGGTTTAGGAGGAACCAGGAAGGGTTGATTTGAACCCTCATGGGAGAAGGACAATAGTTCGAGGGTGTGGCAGTTTCTCCTTGGCTGCAAGCAGTGATTAGTGCCTTGTTACTGGGGCAGGGAGGGATCTTCCTTCCTCGTCAAAGCAGGAGATAAAAGTCCCCTGCGATTAATGTTCCTCCTTGTCAAAATAATTCTAATCTTCTTTCTTCCTAGGGTTACACAGGCTGGTACATCAGGGAGAGCCTTCCCTTCAGGGCTTCCTGACTCCATTTTAATGAGGTTTCCTTTATTCATTTTCACACTAGGTAATGACTTGCCCATAAATATAAGCCATATTTTCCAAACTATGATTTCTGAATTTTAAAAATGAAATTTGTGTCTCCATTTGATAGATTCATCTGTTTATATCCTCACTTAGCTTCTCTTGTTCACTGAAACAAGTATTGTGCATTGCCTCCCTCAAACTCCAGCAGACATACAAAAAATTTTAAAAGTCAAGTTCACTATGTCAGAATACCCATAGCATTATGAAATAGGGGCAAAAACATAGCAATTTTAAATACACTAAGATTTTCTACTAAGATAATGCTGATTAGGACATTTGATTCTGTTATTCTTCACCTATGCCCCACAAACCACTTCAAGGCAACTGATAAATAGTTTAAAAAGTTTTTTTTTTTTTAAAGATTGGTACCTGAGCTAACAACTGTTGCCAATCTCTTTTTTTTTCTTTTCTCCTTTATCTTCCCATACCCCCCATACATAGTTGTATATTTTTAGTTGCAGGTCCTTCTAGTTGTGGGATGTGGGACACCACCTCACCGTGGCCTGATGAGCAGTTCCATGTCCGTGCCCAGGATCCAAACCCTGGGCCGCCGCAGCAGAGCACGCAAACTTAACCACTCGGCCATGGAGCCAGCCCCTAAAAAGTTTTATTTTAATCTGGTTCATAATTATGTTAGCTACATAAATTTTTTAAAAATTCAAAATTTAAGCTCGAAATTAAAATAAATTAGTGATTATATATTGAGTATATGAAAAATTCATGAGGATTTTATAAGACTAAAATACATCACAGTCTTAACTTTTTAAAAAGGATATTTTGAATTCATGAGAGGAAAATGGTAAAAATTTTATATGTATTAAGTTTGATTAAGACTTCTTATAGGTCAAACATTTCTATCAGCAACAGAGACAAAGAACCCTAGAATCACCATGCAAATTTTAACATACTTAGAAATAATAAAATAAGAAAATATTTAACTATATATTAATCTAAATAGCATTCTATTTATACATCTTAGCCAAGCAAATTAAACCATACCATACCAGAGCAACAGCTCCTCCATACTGTCTCTCGCATATCTTCCCATGAAAGGTTGCACCAATATAATTTGACTTTTCTCTGTAACTTAAGTTTTAAAAAAGGATCATAATCAAATAATTATGTAAAATTAAGCACAATTAATATTGAATTTGCCTAATACAATGTTTTGTTTTGTGCGCTTATATAATAAATTCATAGATCTTTCCACCCCCATTAGGGTAACAAATCATAAGAAGTGACTGTGTCAGCTTCTGTTGAAAACAGTAGATTTAAAAACAAATATTAGAAAATGTATTCTCATATGGAATTTTTAGAAAATAACAAAGATTTTTTTTGTATGTAGTGTTTTTTAAAAATTAAAGTAATTCCTAAAATATCAAAATAATAAATAAAATTCCTTAAGATTAGAGTGCTAAGGTAATGTAGTTGATAAATGGGCAGAGTCACCTTATGAACTGAAGGCTCCCCTTAAGTAGATAGAATTAGTCTGGCACAGCCATGCAAAAGTGCGGCATATTTGTAGGACAGAAAATAATTTGAAACATTATAATTATATATATATGAATTTTATGTAATATAATAATATATAATATATAGGTCCTGAATATTGATAAGAGAAAACAAAGAGCTTATATAATAAAGAAGAGGCTTATATTTTTAAAAATGCAGCACAATATGAATATGGCACATTAGAGATATTAAAATATACCATAGTGTTTTGATTTCCTTGTTATTTTTGTTATTATTTTATGGAAAAAAAGCATAAAAAGAAGCTCAAGTTACTATATTCATAGCATTCAGGTATGTTTCTTCAGATAGATATTTTTACCATTGTATGTATAGTTAGGGACATTTAATGATATATACTCTAAGAAGGCATATGGTAACAAAATTGAAGGAGTGAGGTGTAACTACAAACAATAAATAGACTACAGTACTACAAAAAATAAATAGAATAATTGATATCAATATTTCTGCCATAAGACCTGTGTTGTAAAAACTAATATTCACATGATGTTGTATGTAAGAAAAAATGGCACAAGATTTTTTTCCCTAAAAGCTTGACATCCTGATGATATCCATATCAAATTGGATATGTTTTCTTTGTGTAAGATTTAGTAATGCCAAGATATGCTTACACGAGTAAAAGTGCCACATCATGCGGACGTAAAACAAGATAGGATCTTTTCCATTTTAAAAATCTGTGTAATAATTCATTAGCATCTCCGGTTACTGAAATTTTGTTTTCATCTATCCAAAGTTCCAATGAAGATAGAATTATTGTAACATTAAATGAAGTAAAGATCTAAAATAGGAAACATCGAGAAAATATATTCAAACATCATGGTTTAAATAAATTTGGTAATTTATCTGTGAAAATAAACATTATACTGATGGCAAATATTAAACAACTGAACTGTAAGTCTAGATTGGCTCTTATAAAGTATATTAGTAAGTAATAAATACTGCTAATAAAACAATAATTAACATTTTGAAATGCTTATACTTAAGCAAGCTCCATTCAAGTGCTTTATTTAATCTAATCTGCACAATAATCTAAATGGGTATATACAGTTCCTGTTATTCCTATTAAACAGTTAGAAAACTGAAATTTAAAATGGTTGTATGACTTTCCCTATTTCACATAACATGTGTATTCAGGCAGTGTCATAAAAGGAAGTATTAGAATTATTTAAGTAACACAAGTGAATGCAAAAGTACTAAAAAGTGAACACTTACGGCATTGGTCAGTCCAACCAACTGGAAAACTTTTTGAGTGACAATAGCTGTATCAGAACCCAGATGACTATACTGAAAAAGATAACTTTCTTTTAGTCCTATATATATGTTGCTTAATATTTAATGACTACTACGCTGTCTAAAATTTGATATAATGAGTTAAGAAATTTTTTAAATTACCAATTTATTAGTTTTTAAACATTATTTATTATTATAGAAATAAAATATACATTCAGTGTGGAAAATAGAAAATCTAAAAAATTCCAGAGAAACACCACAAATTCTTTCAAAGGTAGAAGAGGAGGGAACATTTCCAAATTCATTTTGTGAGAATCAGAATTACCCTGCTACCAAAATCAGACAGGGACATGACAAGAAGAGAAAATTATAAACCAATATCCCTCATGAACATAGGTGCAAAAATCCTCAAGAAAATATGGGCAGACAGAACTCAACAGCACAGTCAGAGGATCACACACCATGATCGAGTGGAATTTATTGTAGGGATGCAAAGATGGTTCAAGTCAGTCAGTGTGATACATCACATTAACAATATAAAGAATAAAGATTCTATGATCATATCAATGATGCAGTAAAAGCATTTAACAAAATTCAACATCCTTTCATGATAAAACTCAATAAATTGGTTATAGAGGGAACGTATCTGAACATAATAAAGGCTACATATGACAAACCCACAGCCAACTTCATGCTCAATGGTGAAAAGGTGAAAGCTTTTCCTCTAAGATCAAGAACAAGATAAGACTGGTCACTCTCACCACTTTTTTGTTTATTTCTTTTTAATTATTTATTGAGGTCATAATGGTTTACAATATTGTGTAATTTCAGGTGCATATTATTATATATCATTTTCTTTACAGGCTGCATCGTGCTCACTACCAATAGTCTAGTTTTTATGTGTCATCATACATATGTGCCCCTTTACCCCTTTCACCCTCCCCCCAACTCCCTCCCCCTTTGGTAAACACTAATCTGTTCTCTTTATCCTTCTGTGTGTGTTTATCTTCTACGTATGAGTGAAATCATATGGTGTTGTCTTTCTCGTTTCACTTAACATAATACCCTCAAGGTAGGGACCATGTTGTTGCAAATGAACAATTTTGTCTTTTTTATGGCTGAGTAGTATTCCATATATATATATGGAATTGCTTGGGTTGCTTCCATGTCTTGGCTATCATGAATAATGCTACAGTGAACATAGGGGTGCATAAATCTCTTTGAATTGTTGATTTCAAGTTCTTTGGATAAATACCCAGTAGTAGGATAGCTGGATCATATGGTATTTCTATTTTTAATTTTTTGAGAAATCTCTATCCTATTTTCCATAGTGGCTGCAGCAGTTTGCATTCCCACCAGCAGTGTATGAGTTCCTTTTTCCCCACATTCTCTCCAAAATTTATTTTTTTTGTCTTGTTAATTATAACCATTCTCGCAGGTGTAAGGTGAGAACTCATTGTGGTTTTCATTTGCATTTCCCTAATAATTAGTGATGTTGAACAGTTTTTCATATGCCTGTTGGCAATCTGTATATCTTCTTTGGAAAATTGTCTGTTCAGATCCTTTGCTATTTTTTGATCAGGTTGTTTGTTTTTTTGTTGTTGAGTTGTATGAGTTCTCTATATATTCTGAAAATTAACCTGTTGTCAGACATATAATTTGAAAATATTTTCTCCCAGTTTGTGGGTTGTCTTTTCATTTTGTTCATGGTTTCCTTTGCCTTGCAGAATCTTTTTAGTCTGATGTAGTTCCATTTGTTGATTTTTTCTTTTGTTTCCCTTGCCTGCTTAGACATGGTACTTGAAAGTATACTGCTAAGACTGATATCAAAGAGTGTACTGCCTTTGTTTTCTTTTAGATGTTTTATGGTTTCGGGTCTTACATTTAAATCTTTAATCCATTTTGAGTGGATTTTTGTATATGTTGTAATATAATAGTCTACCGTCATTCTTTTGCATGTGGCTGTCCAGTTTTCCCAACACCATTTATTGAAGAGAATTTCCTTTCTCCAATGTATGTTCTTGGCTCCTTTGTTGAAGATTAGCTATCCATAAATGTGTGGTAGTATTTCTGAGCTTTCAATTCTGTTCCATTGATTGGTGGGTCTGCTTTTGTGCCAGTACCATGTTATTTTGATTACTAGAATTTTGTACTATATTTTGAAGTCAGGAATTGTGATCCCTCCAGCTTTGTTCTTTTTTCTCAGGATTGCTTTGGCTATTTGGGGTCTTTTGTTGTTCCATATAAATTTTAGGATTCTTTGTTCTATTTCCATGAAGAATGTCATTGGGATTCTGATTGGTATTGCATTAAATCTGTAGATTGCTTTAGGTAGTATGGACATTTTAACTATGTTTATTCTTCCAATCCAAGAGCATGGAATATTTTTCCATTTCCTTATGTCTTCTTCAGTTTCTTTCAAATCGATTTTTTTCAACAATGTCTTATAGTTTTCAGTGTATAGGTCTTTCACCTCCTTGGTTAAGTTTATTCCTAGATGTTTTATTCTTTTTTTGTGATTGTAAATGGGATCGTATTCTTTTGCGTGTGTGTAAGGAAGATTGGCCCCAACCTAACATCTGTTGCCAATCTTCCTCTTTTTGCTTGAGAAAGATTTTCATTGAGCTAATATCTCACCAGTCTTCCTCTATTTTATGTGGGATGCCATCACAGCATGGCTTGACAAACAGTGCTAAATCCATGCCCAAGATCCAAATCTGCAAAACCTGGGTTGCCAAGCAGAGTGTGTGAACTTAATCACTATGCTACAGGGCCTGCCTCAATGGGATTGTGTTCTTGACTTCTCTGTCTCCTAGTTCTTTATTAGTATATAGAGATGCAACTGATTTTTGTAAGTTGATTTTGTACCCTGAAACTTTGCTATTGTTGTTAATTATTTCTAATAGTTTCTGCCAGATTCTTCAGGGTTTTCCATATGTAGAATCATGTCATCCAGAAACAGTCAGAGTTTTACTTCTTCTTTTTCAATTAGGTTTCCTTTTATTTATTTTTCTTGTCTAATTGCTCTGGCAAAAACCTCAAGTCACTCTCACCACTTTTACTCAATGTAGTATTGAAAGTCCTAGCCAGGGCAAATAGGCAAGAAAAAGAAATAAAAGGTATACAAATTGGAAAGTAGAAGTAAAACTGTCACTACTTGCAGAAGACAAGATATTATATATAGAAAACCCTAGAGACTCCACCAAAAAACTGTTAGAACTAATTTAAAAATTCAGTAAATTTGCAGGCTATAAAATCAATATGCAAATATCTGTTGCATTTCTTTATACTAGTAACAAAATATCAGAAAGAGAAATTAAGAAAACAATCCCATTTAAAATTGCATCAAAAAGAATCTTATATTACACACCTATCTTACACCAAACATAAAATATCTAATAATAAATTTAATGAAGGAAATGAAAGACCTGTATAATGAAAACTATAAGACATTGATGAAAGAAATTAAAGAAGACACAAACGAATGGAAAGATATTCTGTGTTCATGGATTAGAAGAATTAATATTATTAAAATTTAAAAGCAATCTACAGATTCAGTGCAATCTGTAACAAAATTCCAATAGCATTTTTCACAGAAATAGAACAAATAGCCCTAAAATTTGTAGGGAATCACAAAATACCTCGAATAGCCAAAGCAAATTTGAGAAAGAACAAAGCTGGAGGCATCATGATCCCTGCTTTCAAACTATAGTAATTGAAACAGTATGGTATTGTCATAAAAGCAGACACATGGATCAATGGAGTGGAATAGAAAGCTCAGAAATAAACACATGCATAATGGTCAAATAATTTACAACAAAGGAGCCAGCAAAATACAATGGAGAAAGGTAAGTCTCTTTAATAAATGATGTTGGGAAAACTAGAAAGCCACATACAAAAGAATGAAACGGGCCACTATCTTACACCATACAAAAAAATTAACTCAAAATGGATTAAAGCCTTCAATATAAGACCTGAAACCATAAAACTCCTAGAAGAAAACACAGGTGGAAAGCTTCCCATCAGGTGTCGATGACTTTTTGGATTTGACACAGAAAGCAAAGGCAACAAAAGCAAAATTAATCAAGTGGGACTACAACACACTAAAGAACAAATGAAATTTTCAACAAAATGAAAAGGCAACCTACTGAATGGCAGAAAATATTTCCAAATCATATCTATGATAAGGGGCTAATATCCAAAATATATAAAGAACACATATGACTCAAAAGCAAAAAAAGCAAACAATTTGATTAAAAATGGGCAGAGGATCTGAATAAATATTTTTCCAAAGAAGACATAGAGATGGCCAACAGGTACAAGGAAAGATGCTCAACATCATTAATCATCAGAAAAATGCAAATCAAAACCACTATTAGATATCACCTCACAACTGTCAGAATGGCTATTATCATAAAGACAAGAAATAACAAGGATTGTCACGGAAGTGGGGAAAAGAGACCCCTATGCAGTGTTTGTGGAAATGTAAATTGGTGCAGCCACTATGGAAAACAGTATAGAGGATCCTCAAAATATTAAAAGTAGAACTACCATATGATCCAGCAATTCCACTTCTGGTTATTTATCCAAAGAAAATAAGAACACTAACTCGAAAGGTAGATACCTTTCGAGCACACTCATGTTTATTGTTGCATTATTTACAATGGCCAGGCATCGAAACAAACTAAGTGTTCATCAGTGGAAGAATGGATAAAGAAAATGTGATTTATTTATATATATGTATATATAAATATATATATTAGCTGTAAAAAGAAGAAAATCTTGCCATTTGCGACAACATGGATGGACCTTGAGGGCATTATGCTAAGTGAAATAAGTCAGACAGAGAAAGACAAATACCATGTGATCTCACCTATATGTAGAATCTAAAAACAAAAAATAAAACAAAACAAAAAAGCAAGCTCATAAATACAGAGAACAGAGTGGTGGTTGCCAGATGCATGAGGTGGAGAGTGGGTGAAACGAGTGAAGGTGGTCAAAAGGTACAAACTTCCAGTTGTAAAATAAATAAGTCTTGGGGATGCAATGCACAGCGAAGTGACTACAGTTAAAAATACTGTACTGTATATTTGAAAGTTGCTAAGAGAGTAGATATTACAATTTCTTATCGTTAAGAAAAAAACTTGTAACTATATGTGGTGATATATGTTAACTAGACTTGTTGTGGTAATTCCTTTGCAGTATATCCAAATATCAAATCACTATGTTGTACACCTGGAACTAATATAATGTTGTATGGCAATTATACCTTAAATTTTAAAAAGACACTACAAATAAGATATAGTGTTACTATAAAATAGTTAATAATAGTTGTTGAAAAAAATGTTAGCTTTAAACTATAAGATTTAAACAGGAAGAATAATGAATGTAGATTGACTATACTCATTCAAAGCCATGCCTTCCTGAAAACTTATTTAAAAATTATAAAAGTTATCAATAGAAAAATAAAGGCTCACAAGAACAACAAATAAAAGAAAAACAAAGACAAAATTTTGAAAATGAAGAACAGATAAATGGTAAATGATTTGGCAGATTTAAGAAATTTGAATTATAAACCAGTATATTACTATAATTCACCTTGAAACCCCTAAAATACTGCCATTGGCTACATCGGTTTCTCTGAAAGTCAGAGAAGTTTGTACTAAGAGAAGATGGACTGACTTAATATTTGTTTAAGTAGTTAATGCTAAGAAAACTCCTAGAATGGCCATGTGAAAGAAGACAATCCAAAATGTTACTTACTGAATGATTCCATTTATACAACATTTTGGAAATAAGAAAAAAGTATAGAAATGGAGAACAGATTAGTGGTTTCCAGAGATCAGGGAAAGCAGGGTGAGGGAGAAGTGGGTGTCGCTATGAAAAGTAAATGCAATAGATCCCTGTGATGCAATTATTCTGTTTCTTGACTACCAATGTTAATATACCAGACGTAATATTGTACTATAGTAGTTAAGATGTTACAAATTGGAAAAAAAATCACTTAAAGGATACATAGAATCTCTGTATGTTCTTTTCTTGTTTTAATATATATTTTATTCATACTTTACCCAGTAAAAAACAACAACAACAACATTATTGGTAATACATATATAGAAACAACACAAATCCAAAAACACATAGAAATAAGTTAAGATGAACATCAATAGTTTAAGCACTCTATGTCAACATTTGAGAAAACAAAGCTATGGTAAATGTTTCAAATCCAAATTTAGAACCCACCAATGCACATGTAAGAAAGAAGACCAAGGACATAACTTTTGGACAGCAGATAGGGCAGAAAAGTCATCAAAGATGTTACTGGGTGGTTAGTTGTTTAAAAGTGTGTTAAAACTAGGATAAAGAAAAGTTATAGATCCTTCAGGATTGGGTGAAAGAACCAGATGGTTTGGGAGATTCAAGAGTAAAAACTCTAAAATAAAAGTTTTTGCCATTGGTACCCATAAAATTCTAAGTCCTGAGGCCAATGGATCCATCACAGACAAGGACTTCTATATATTATTACAACGGCATGTGAGTATACAATTACTTCTAATAAAAAGATAAACTTAAAAAACATTGTAGAACTAGAAAATATCCACTTATGACAAAAGGAGACAATACAAGAGAAAAAATAGTTACAAAATATAGAAAAATAGTTATGAAACATAGAAGAAATCAAAATGGCAGACATACATACAAACATATAAATAATGGCATTAAAAATGAATGGAAAAATCACTTAAATCAAAACAACAAATCAAAGCCACAATAAGATATCACCTCACACCCACACCTGTTAGAATGGCTATCATCAAAAGGACAAGAGATAACAAATGCCAGAAAGAATGTGGAGAAAAGGGAACACTTGTGCACTGTTGGAGGGAATGTAAAGTGGTTCAGCCACTACAGAAAGCAGTATGGTTGTGTGGAAAACAGTTCTGTTCTTCAAAAAATTAAGAATAGAACTACCATATGATCCAGCTATTCCACTTCTGAGTATTTATCCAAAAAATACAAAAACACTAAGTCAAAATAATATATACACCCCCACGTTCATTGCAGCATTATTTACAATAGCCAAGATATGGAAACAACCTAAGTGACTATCAACAAATGAATAGATATAGAAAATGTGGTATATACATATACAGTGGAATATTATTCAGTCATAAAAAGAATGAAATCTTGCCATTTGTGACATGGATGGACCTTGAGGCCATTATGCTAGTGAAATAAGTCAGGCAGAGAAATACAAATACTGTATGATCTCACTTACATATGGAATTTTTTTTAAAACAAGCTCATAGATACATAGATAAGAGAACAGATAAACAGATTGGTGGTTGCAAGAGGTGGAGAATGATGGGCAAAATGGGTGACAGGAGCCAACAGGTACAAACTTCCAGTTATAAAATTACTAAGTTATGGGGATGTAATGTACAGTATGGTGACTATGGTTAATAATACTGTATTGCACATTTGAAAGCTGCTAAGAGAGTAGATATTAAAGGTTCTCGTCATAGGGAAAAAAATATTTCTGTAACTATGTGTGGTGATGGATATTACCTAGACTTATTGTGGTGATCACTTTGCAATATATATAAATATTGAATCATTATGTTGTATACCTGAAATTAATTTAATGTTGTATGTCAATTATACCTCAATAAAAAAAGAGAGAGAGAGAAAAGAAAACTATTCTAAAGTTTTAAGCAGAGGATTGATATAATCTGACAAGTTTTAAAAAGATAAAATTGTCCTGGCTTTAGGGCGAGCCTTGGTGGCATAGCCGTTAAGTTCACATGCTCCTCTTCAGTGGCCTGGGGTTCACCAGTTCAGACCCTGAGCATGGACTTACACACTGCTTAACAAGCCATGCTGTGGCAAACATGCCATATATAAAATAGAGGAAGATGGGCACAGATGTTAGCTCAAGGTCAATCTTCATGAGCAAAAAGAGGAGGATTGTTGGCATATGTTAGCTCAGGGCTAATCTTCCTCAAAAAAAAAAAAAGTCCTAGCTTTATCAGATTTCAATATTAATTTTTTTGTCTTTATCAGATGAAGTGAAAGCTTTCTAAATAGTTTAGAACAGTGGTTCTCAGATTTTGGTAATGTCAGAATCCCCTGAAAAGCTAATAAAGAATACAGAGACCTAGACTTGCTGAAGTAAGCAGGGTCTGCTGTCTGTTTTTTTTTTTTTTAACCAGTTTTCCTAGGCGATTCTTGTTCATACAAAAGTTTAAAAACCACTAGATTAGGGGCTGGCCCCGTGGCCGAGTGGTTAAGTTCGCGCGCTCCGCTGCAGGCGGCCCAGTGTTTCGTCGGTTCGAATCCTGGGCGCGGACATGGCACTGCTCGTCAGACCACGCTGAGGCAGCGTCCCACATGCCACAACTAGAGGAACCCACAACGAAGAATACACAACTATGTACCGGGGGGCTTTGGGGAGAAAAAGGAAAAAAAAAATAAAATAAAATAAAAAAAAAAATAAAAACCACTAGATTAGAATATAATGCAATTATCTGTTACTTAGAAATTAGATAAAATGCAGCCATGATCTCATAAGTTCCTGATGAGTTTTTCAATAATAGTCCTTTAATCATTTTCAGGTTTCTTCTGTGGTAAGTGATCTATTCAACAAAACTAAAACAACTGCACTCATAAATATAAAGAAAAAGTTCTAAATATTAGTCAATAGATTCCAGCAATGTATCAAAAAAATAACATGTGATGATGAGGCAGAGTTGTTTTCCAGTAAACTAAGGTTCAAAAGCAATGAAATACGTAAACATAACCCACTATATCAACAAACTGAAAAAGAAAACCTGCATTGTCATAATAATAAATGCTGAGAAGGCATTTGATAAAATTCAACAGCAATTCCTAATAACAACACAAAAAATGGAAACTAAGTAAAACTACTTAAATATGATAAAGACTAGACACAACAACTCCAATATCAACAACTAAAGATTGGTAATCACCATTATTCTAAATGAAAAAAATCTTTTAAATTGAAACTAGGAAGTATAGGCCATGCTTGCTATTCCCTTCATTATTTAACATGGTGAGGAAAATTTTCACGAATGCAAAAACACAAGAAAATAAAATAACTGCCACAAATATTTGGAAAGAAGAAATAAAACTATGTCTTTGGGCTTATGATATATTTTATACTAGAAAACCCATTAGACGCTAGTAAAACTACTGCAATTATTAAGAGAATAGAGTATGGAGGCTGGATATGGTAGCTATCTACAACAATTAATGTTTTCCTCATTTGATATGAAAAAAGCTCATTTACATTACTGAAAAATCTAAAGTACTTAAGAGTAAATAAAACAAGAAAGGAAGTAAATCTAAATGAAGAAAAGAGTGTTCTTTGACCACAATAGAATTAAATAAAAAATCAACAACAGAATTTGGGAAGTTCAAAATATGTGGAAATTATGCAATGTCATAAATAATCAATAATCAAAGAAGAAATCACAAGGGGAATTAGGAAGTACTATAATATTACTCAAAACACAATGTAGTAAAACTTACAGTATTCGGCTAAAGCAGTGTTCAGAATGCAACTTACAGGAAATGGTTATTTTAAAACAAAACAACACAAGCATCTCAAATTATTAACCTAAACTTCCACTAATGAAATTAGTGAAAGAGCAAACTCAAAGAACCCAAAAAAGGGAGATAGAATAAATTAATAAAGATCAGAGAAAAATGATTAAAATATAGACCAAAAAACAACATAGGATATGAACAAAATGTAAAGTTGATTTTTTTAAAAAAACATTCATATAGTTGACAAACATTTAGCTACACTGACCAGGAATATAAGAGAGAAGTCTAAATTACTAATTCAGAATGAAAGAAGGGCTACAACTACTGACCATAGAGAAAGCACAAGGATTATAAGGGAACACTACGAACAACAGTGTGGTAACAATTTATACAACTATGATGAAATGGATGATTCCTTGTAAGACATAAATTATCAAACTGACACAAGAAGAAATAGAAAACATAACAAATGAGAGGATTGAATATGCATTTTTTTAAAAATCACACAAAGAAAAGACTTGTTCCAGAAGGCCTCATTGGTGAATTCTATCAAATATTTAGAGAAGAATTAACATCAGTTCTTCACAAATTCTTCTATAAAATAGGAGAGAACCCTTTGATACTCATTTAATGAGGTCAGTATTACCCTGATACCAAAACCTGAAAAGATATAACAAGAAAAAAAAAAGACAAAGCCATATGTCTCATGAATATACATGTAAGAGTCCTAACAAAATACTAACAAACCAAAGTACACAACATATAAAAATGATTATACACTGCAACCAAGTGGAATTTACCCCAGAAATACAATGTTGGTTTAATATCTGAAAACCAATCAATGTAATTCAACATATTATAGAATAAAGGACAAAACCACATGATCCTTTCAGTAGACACAGAAGAAGCATTTGACTAAATACAATGCCTATTCATAATTTAAAAAATTTAATAAAGGGAATTCCTTTAACCTGACAAAGGACAGTTATTAAAAACCCTGATAACATCATACTTAAAGGTGAAAAAATGAATGTTATTCCCCTTAGATCAGGAATAAGAAAGATACCTGTTCTTATTGCTTCTATTCCATCTTTCACTGGAGGTTCTAGCTAAGGCATTCAGTCAAGAGAAAGAAATAATATGCGTCTATCTAGGAAAAGAAGTTAAACTCTCTATTGACCAACAAAAAGATTTGTATATAGAAAAATCCTAAGAAATCCATTAAAAACTATTAGCATTAATAAGTGATTTTAGCAAAGTTGCAGGATACAAGATCAATAAACAAAAACCAATGCATTTCCATACACCAGCAATAAATAATATAAAAATTAAATTAAGAAAATAAATCCATTTACAACAGCATAGAAAAAACAATAAAATGCCAAGAGATAAATTTTTAAATAGAAGTGAAAAACAAACACTGAAAACCACAAAACATTGTTGAAAGAAAGTAAGCAAGACAAAAATAAATGGAAAGTCATCCCTGTGTTCATGGATTGGAAGATCTAATATCATTAAGATGGCAATAATTTTCAAATTGATCTATAGATACAATATAATGACTATCAAAATTCCCACTGTCTTTTTTTTTGCAGGAATTGACAAGTTTATCTCAATATGTATACAAAAATTAAAGTGATCCAGAATTAAAAAATAATTTTAAGTAAGAAGAGAGTTGGAGGATTCATACTCCTCAATTTCAAAACTAACTACAAAGCTGCAGTAATCAAGACAGTGTGCTACTGCCATTAGATTAGGCTTATAGATCAATGAACTAGAATTGAATGTCCAGAAATAAATTCCAATATTTATGGTCAACTGATATTTGAAGAAGAGAGCAAAAACATATAAATGGAGAAAGATTGATGTTTTCAAAATTTAAAAATGTTATGCTTCAAATAACACCATCAATAAAATGAAAAGGAAATCCACAGATGGATAAAAATATTTGCAAGTCATATATCTGATAGGGGTCTAGCATCCAGAATATATAAAGAACACTTAGAAGTAAACAATAAAAAGACAAATAACCCAACTAAAATATGTGTAAACAATTTGAATGGACTTTTCTCCAAATAAAACATGTAAATAGCTAATAAGAAAATGAAAATATTCTCAATATCATTATACATTGGGAAATGCAAATCAAAAGCACAATTAAATTCAATTCACACCCACTAGCATGACTATAATCCAAAAGACAAACAATAAGAAATATTGTTGAGGGGCCTGCCTCGTGGCGCAGTGCTTAAGTGTGCACTTTCCACTCTGGTGGCCCGGGGTTCACCGGTTCGGATCCCAGGTGAGGACATGGCAGCACTTGGCAAGCCATGCTGTGGAAGGCATCCCACATATTAAGTGGAGGAAGATGGGCATGGATGCTAGCTCAGGGCAAGTCTTCCTCGGCAAAAAGAGGAAGACTGGCAGCAGACATTAGCTCAGGGCTAATCTTCCTCAAAAGAAAAATGTTGAGAATTTGGAAAAGTTGGAACTCATATATTTATACATTGCTGGTGAAACAAAAAATGCAGCAACCACTTTTGAAAACCATTTTTCAGTTCCTCAAAATGTGAAACATAAAGTTACCATATAACCCAGCAATTCTCATCTTTTGCATCCACCCAATAGAAATGAAAGCATATATCCACACAAAAACTGGTACACATATAATAGTACTATTGTTCATAATAGCAAAAAAAGTGGGAAAAACTCAAATGTCCATCAACTAATGAATGGGTAAACAAAGGCGATATGTCCATATGACGGGATGATATTTGGCAACAAAAATGAATGAAGTACTAATAAGTGCTATAATTTGGATGAACCTGAAAAACATGATAAATTAAAAAGGGCAACAATAGAAGACGACATATTGTATGATACTATTTATATAAAATTTACAAAATAAGAAAATGTATATAGACAGAAAAAGTAGTTAATGATTGTTTAGATCTGTAAGGTAGGGATGAAGGGAAAGAGGAATTGGGAGTGACTGCCAATGGATGCAGTCATTTTGCAGGGTTACGAAAATGTTCTAAAATCAGATCATTGTTCTGGTTGCACAACTCTGTAAATATACCAAAAACTATTAATTGTACACTTCAAATAGATGAACCTTCTGGAAGGTAAATTATATCTCAATAAACTTTAAAACAACAACAACAAAAAAAAAAGAAGCAATTAGACAGTTCCCCTTTCCTTTTCAAGGAGTTTGGTGACCGCACTTCTTCACTATAAGTTAAAACTGAGGGGTTTATATTCTTTCAAGCTTATGGTAAAGGGTCTCTGGACTGGAGAACAGTTAAGAGGCATTTCCCTAAAGAGGGAGTTTAAATACAATGCTTATAAGTTCCCCAATTGACATTCAAGAGACTTACTTAATTAATTTTGCCAGCCCAAAAGAAGAGACATAAAGATACAGACATCTGTGCTTACCCAAAGAAAGATCACAAAGAGATCTCCCTATAGTGAAGTCCCCACTTAAAAATCCCCATCGATGTAAACTGTTTTTAACAACTCAATCTTAGGACATAGTGGCATGTTCAATTGCTTCAAATTATGCACAGTAATTGAGCATGAACAGCATTTTGATTGAAATAATTAATTTAGAAAGGTGGAGGTAAATTTTACATTGTAATTAATTTTGGGAGTAGAGACAGGAATAGAAAATGAGATTGGACTGGTTGAAGAGAGAATAGTAAAAGAGGTATCAGGACCAGTAAGTACAAACAACTCTTTCAAGAAATGTCAGAGATGAAAGCAAAATATAGATATGTTAGCTAAGAGAAAGGAGACTGTTAATTGTTTTGTTTTTAATATGGGAGAATACTTACTTGCTGATGAAAACAGCCAAGCACTGATGAAAACTGATGATGTGGCTGGACCTTCTAGAGTCACATTCTTGAGTGGGTGAGCATTAATGTGCACAATTTGAGTTCTAATGTTAGATCGGAGGACCATTTCATCCATGGTAACACCAAGGAAAGCAGAGTAAATGATTAGATATCTGAGCCCAGTGTTTGATAAAGTGATACTAGTTTGTGGACTTTGTCTCCTGATTTGTTCTATGTCATCAGTGAAATATGAGTCAGCAAGGTAACCAACAGAAAGTGGATGCGGCCGGCCCAGTGGCCCAGTGGTTAAGTTCACACATTTCGCTTCTCGGTGGCTCAGGGTTTGCCGGTTTGGATCCCAGGTGCGGACATGGCACCGCTTGGCAAAAGCGGTGGTAGCTGTGGTAGGTGTCCCATGTATAAAGTAGAGGAAGATGGGCATGAATGTTAGCTCAGGGCCAGTCTTCCTCAGCAAAAAGAGCAGGATTGGCAGTAGTTGGCTCAGGGCTAATCTTCCTCAAAGAAAAAAAAGTGGAAAGCATGGTGAAGTTCGGGGATTTATGAAATTAAAGTGAGAGCATTCTGTAATATTGTGTGTTTTATTCTAGTTATGAACAGATTATTTGTAGACTTTGATTTAATCAGGTTTGAAGCTTTTCCAGGGAAGCAAAGTGAAAAATGGCAAGTGAGTTGAGGATGTTTGCAAGGGAGTTACAATAATGATGAACCATAGGATATATGATTCTTAAGTGAAGGATTGAGTTATACATGATGACAGTCAATGCAAAAGTGATAGGATTAATGGGCGAAAGGCTTGACGGCATAAACTGTTGATGCCTAGAAAGCAGGAAAGAGATGAAAATACAGGAGGGGGTAGTCTGCTTGAATATAAGAGTGTGGAAAAGTCATATCATAGTAATCATTGAGTTAAATGTATAGTCATGAGACTGGTGGCTGAAGCAAGCTGATAAATAGTACTATTGAACCAGAGAAGTCAAGGAATTGAAAAGTAAGAAAATTGGAAGGAACATTTATTTAAACATGGAAATTATAATAAATTATGACACAAATATTATCGGAAAGTGGAACAGTGACCAAAGTGCTAAACTCTTCAGGAAAAAAGTGAAAAAAATGCAAAACCTGCTTCCCATTCTTTTTGTTCCTGTATTCATGGCACTCTGTGGTGTGGTAAAGCATATTTCTCTATCCCTTGAATTGGAGCCCAGCCCATGTACTGTTTTTGTGTATTTGTAGTGATGATGATGTAAGGGGAGGCTTGTAAATCACTCGCACTTTGAATTTTGTCCTCCTTTGCTGTTTTCTTGCTGTTTTGGGGAACCATATCAACACCACTAGCATGCAAGAAAAAAAGTATAAGATTGTTGCTGACTGATGAGACATGATGTGCAGCAGAGATGAGACATGCCCACTGAGATGCTCTGTGGACCAGCCAGCCACAAGCAAAATCAGTAGCTTCCTAGAGATACATAAGTGAGGCCTGTCCAATACAAAAAATTGTGCTGAGATCAGAATAAATTTAAGAATTATGAGCTAAATAAATAGTTGCTCTATTAAGCCACTAAATTTTGAAGTAGTGTGTCATGCAGCAAAGGCAAACTGACACACAAAAAGTGCACAGGAATCTATAAGTGACAACAACAACAAGGAATAGAAGTATAAATACATGAAAATATCTGATTTATAAAAATGGTTAAATAAAATACATAGCAAATGTGTGAAACTTCTAGGAAGAAAAGTTCATAAACTACTAGGGGATTAAAAAATAATTAAAGAGTGAGACTCCGAGATGGTAAAACGATGAGCTCTGCAAATCCTTTCCAGAAGAAGCAATGACAACACAAGAAAAAATGGTCAAGAAACATTTCAACATTCTGGAAATTGATCAAGGGCATACAAAAAAATTGAGAAGTATTTATTACAGGTAAACTAATAATCCTATGGTAAAAACAGCGGGAATCTGTGGCATTTTATCTGAGGCTGTCCCCATCCCCATTTCAAGTCATCTTGTGTGATAATTCTACCATGGTAGGTCAAGCCTTAAAATATAGCATCTTCCCTATCAGAGGAAGATGACTTGATTTGGAGCAGAGAAGGGGCAAAATTACTTTCCCAGCTACATTGTCAAAAACAATAGTGATCTCTGTAGCAAATGAACATTAAAAGTCATTATCACAGCTTAACCTAGGTTGTGATACTGGTTATTTCAGGCAACAGACCAGAAGACGAGCCAGAAATCTAACATGTAGATGGAGGGAATACAACAGTCATAAAGAGTCTTGACAGCCTTCCATATATCTTTAATAGTCTGTAAAATTCCATGCATATACAAGGTAGCATTCATGCTCAGGAGGGACTAAAAGGGGTTCAAGCTATCCATAAGGTCATGGCTGAACTTGAGACATTACGCACTAGTGGGGGAGATGTAAGAAAGTCCTGTAGAAATCAAAACCTGCTTGACTTGAGAACTGCCTGAATATTGAATACTTTTCCCAAACCACAGACAAATCCATTGCAAAGGGTAGAGGCCTTACTAGTTCAACTGTTGGAGCATGGTCTCTGATCAGTCTTTGGCTGACCACTAAGATATGCTAACCCAAGTTCAACCACTAGGAATCCTGGATTACAAGTAAAAACAAGAATAAAAAAGAATAATAAGCAGAGACATCAGTGATGACAGACTGCTTGGGAGACAGAACCTAAAGAATTAGAGATAGAATCTACAGAATTACTCTAGCAAGGCATTAGATATTTAAACAAACAAGAAAAAACAGCAACAAAAGTTACAAGAGGAGTTTTTAGGATCCAGAGTTGCAAAAATATATTATATAAATGTCCAGTTTTCAATAAACATATGACATACACAATAAAACAAAACAATGTTGCTCACATACAAGAAATGCAGTTATTAGAAACTATGAGGTGGGTCTTATTAGACTTAGCAGACAAAACTCCAAAGCAGGTACTATAAACATGGAACTGAAGGGAACCATGATTAAAGAAGTAGAAGAACAATCACATTGACTCATACAAAAGAGAATATCAATAAAGAACATAAATTGTGCATTATAATGTACAGCATGGTGATTATAGCTAATTACACTGTATCATATACTTGAATGTTGCTGAACATTTAAGTAAATCTTAAATTTTGTCACCACAAAAAAGAAATGGCCACTACGTGATGGGATGGAGGTGGTAGCTAATACTACAGTGGTAATCATTTTGCAATTTATAAAAGTATCAAATCAACATGTACAGTTTAAATTTACAGTTATGTGTCAATTATATCTCTATAAAGCTGGAAAAATAGAAAAAAGAATGAAAGTTATAAAATATAAAAAGAACTAAATGGATATTTTTGAGTTGTAAAATACCATAACTAAAATGAAAAATTTATTACAAGGGTTTACCAGCAGAAAGAATAAGTGAACAAGATGATGGATCAATAGAAATTGCCCAACATAAAGAACAGAAAGGAAAAACAAAAAAGTAAAGGGAACACAATCTCAGATACCTGTTTGCTATCATAAAGCAAACCAACATTTAGGTAATGGAAGGGTTAGAGGAGAGGAGAGAGAGAGAAAATGGCAAAAAAAAAAAAACCTTGAGTAAATAGTAGATAAAAACTCCCCAAACTTAATGAAAATAATTAATCTATGCATTATATAAGCTTAACAAACTCCACGTAAGATAAAAATCAAAGACATTCACACACAGACATGTCGTGGTTAAGTTACTGACCATCAGGCATATGAAGAAAATCTTTAGAGAAGAGAAAAGTGATCCATCACAACAAGAGAGGCACAACAAAGTTAAGAGCCGACTTCTCATCAGAATCAATGGAGACCAGGTGGGGTGAAAAATTCACTGTGCTAAAAGAAAATACTCTCAATCAAGAATTCTATACCCCACAAAACTATTCTCTAAAAGCAAAAGCAACAGAAAGCCTTTCCCAAATTTAAAAAAAAAAAAAATCATTGATACCAGAGCTGCCTTACAGGAATAATACAGAAAGGAATAATAATAAAGAAATTCCTTCGGGTTCAAAAGAGATAACATAAGACAGTAACTCATAACTACACAAAAGTAATAAACAACATTGGTTAATGGCAATTGCAGAGATAAGTATAAAACACAATAAATGCCTTGTCTTTTCTTCTCTTAAATCAGTTTAAAAAAAACAGTAATTAAAATTTCAACCTGTATTGTGGAGACTTCTGGTTCAGACAAGATGGTGTAGACTCATCTTCCCCCATTCCTCTCAGCTTAGAAAAACTATAAAAAACTATAAACCCTGAAACAATACAACAAAAAATCATAGGAGGTCTCTAAAAGGTGGAAGTAGAAAGGTGCCTGTACAGGGATGCTAGGAATGGAGGAACAACATAGCTACCCAGCAACTCCAAACATTCCATCCAGTGACAAAAAGTAGCCCAGGTAGGGATGAGGTGAGAAACCCACTAACACTATGTTGCCTGGAGTAGTAACCTCTGCCCCATAGCATGGAGTCTCTTATGACCTAGCTTGAGACAACAGGTGACCTGGACCAGGGAAGAGCCATTTGCTCCTGTTGTCAGTATCAGCAGGAAATGACTCAAGCTCTGCTGGCACAAAGTAGCTCCACCTCCACAGGCCTGCTGTCTTCTCCCTCACCTAGAAAACACTAGGCAGAATGACCCTGAGGAAAAACTTCTACCCCCACAAAGAGCACTGGTAGAACGTGAGCAGGAGTCTCATTGGCACTGGGTAGACCAGGGAAACACTTTCCACCTGCATAGGCCCATCATCAATAATTCCTCATTCAGAGGCAATAGGAGGACAGGGAAAGCTCCTTCCACGTCTGCAGGCAGAATAGGCAGGTATCAGTAGAACCCACAGAAGAACCAGGTGAACCAGGGAGACCAAAATAGACTCACCAAGGCTCTGAAAACTTTTGTCATTGAATGCAACCCCCTGGTGTCAAGACTGGAGTGCTAAAACTAAGTAGGGTGAAAGAATAAATAAAAGATTAAGGTAGAATGCAGAATCTCATAACATAATAGTAAAAATGTCTAGAAAGCAATTGAAAATCATTTGCAATGCCAAGAATCAGGAAAATCAAAACTTGAGTGAGAAAAGTCAATCAATACACATCAACAGCAAGGTAAACCATCTGTTAGAATTATCTGACAAGTTGATCTCATCAAGATGGCGGTGTGAGAAGATGTTGAACTTGTCTCCTCCCATGAACACAACCAGGTTACAACCACTTTTGGAAGAATTACCCCAGATTGAACACTGAAAACTGGATGAAAAGAACCGCCACAACAAGGGATAGTCCTGATGAAGGCAGAAGAGGCAGAAATTCCTGCTAGAGAGGAAAAAAGCCACCTTTGGGAGGAGTGGAGCTTCTCAGCTGGCCGGGTGGGAGACACCCTAAGGTACGCAGCCCTCACTGGAGGAGTGAGGTCTGGAACAGAGGCAATACTGATATAAGCATCCTTCAGACTCAGCCCAACTGAGATGGGGGTCTTACCGTCTGGCTTTGCTGGCTATTAACTGCAGCGAGGATACCCCCAGAAAAGCTATTGGCCAAAAGCTGAAAGGACCCGGGTTTTAAGGGCCCACAAACAAACTCACTCACTGCAGCAACCTAAAATCACCAGAGAGAAGGCTGACAGTCCTTTGGTGAAATGAGACTCACCTGGTGGGCTCTGGGGGCATCTTGGTGAGAGCAGGGACCACTCCAGAGACTGAGACATTGGTGGGGACCATTGTTCTGAGCTGGTCCAGGCATGCTGACATGGACCCCAGTGGAGGCCATTGAGGTTCATCCCTTGGCCTGTTAGCCCAGGGGCCTGCCACGCCCACTAGAGCACAGATTTAATCCAGTTCAGCCAGGGCAGTCAACCCTCCCTAGGAACCTGCCCCACCTAACAGCAAGCCCTCAGGCTACATTTCAGCCTGCATTGACTGAGTGCCTTGATCCTCTACAGGCAGGCAAGGGTGTCTGCCTCTGTGGGGCAGGGCCTGTGTGAGGACCAGGTGAACTGTGGGGGGCATTGGGGGCCTCTGAAGTGCAGCATCAAGGAACGCTCCTGGGGGTTGAGAAGTGTGCAGGGACCAGGACTGTGTTGACAGTGTATGTAGCCCTGGGGGAGGGGGGAGTCTTATCAGTGGCAGAAGACCTGTGCTTCACAAATAGATATAAAAAGGATCAGGCCCACCTTCCAAAGCCTTAAACAATTGAGTGCCCTTCTGCCAAGGACCAGCCTCACTCAGCTGCACTCCTAAGAGAACTGACAACAGCCTTGTTGGCCTGAGGCCTATCACAACTGTATGCCCCTGAGCCTAGCAACCAGCTACAATGGGTCCCAAACCAATTAAGAGGAAAACTGCAATACGAGTGTGCTGATAGACTTTGTAGCCAACAGTGTTGAGGCTCCCCAAACCAGATTTACAAACAGCTGGCCAGGGAAGGAAAGATCAGACTCCCTGGATTTTTCAAGTGGGAGCAACCCTGTCACAGCAGAAGGACACAAGTAGCCCACAAAGGGGTCACTCCTGGTTCTAATGGACTGGTGAGGAGAGGGAAGCACACTGCTGGGCCTCATAAGTCATCTCATACATAAGGCCACTTGTCCAAGATCAGGAGACATAGTTGACTCATCTAATACAAAGAAAATAGCACAGAGAAAGAGGCACAATGAGGAGGCCAAGGAATACTTGCCAAGCAAGGGAACAGTACAAAACCCCAGAAAAAGGAATAAATGCAACAGAAACTAGTGACCCACTCAACAAAGAGTTCAAACAAAATATCATGAGGATGCTCACAGATATGCAGAGAAGAATGGATGAACACAGTAAGCACATCAGCAAAGAACTGGAAGATATTTAAAAAAATCAGAAATGAAGAATACAATACTCGAAATGAGAAATTCACTAGAGGGACTCAATAGCAGACTAGAGGAAGCAGAAGAACGGATCAGCAAGCTAGATGAAAGACTAGAGGAAATCACCCAAGCAGAACAGAAAAGAGAAAAAAGAATGAGACAAGGAGAACAGTGTAAGGGAACTCTGGGACAATATCAGGCATGCTAACCTTCGGATTATAGGGGTCCCACAAGGAGAAGAGAGAGACAAAGGAGCAGAAAATTTATTTGTAGGAATAATAGAGGAAAATTTTCCTAACCTGAGGAAGGAAACAGACACCCAAGTTCAGGAAGCACAGAGAGCTCCAAACAAGATAAGCCCAAAGAGGCCCACATCAAGACATATTATAATCAAAATGTCCAAAATTAAAGACAGAGAGAGAATCATAAAAGGAGCAAGAGAAAGTCCACAAGTGACATATAAAGAGAAGCTCATCAGGCTATCAGCAGACTTCTCGGTCGAGACCCTACAGGCAAGAAGAGTATGGCATGACATATTTAAAGTGCTAAAAGGAAAAAAGCTACAGCCAAGAATACTCTATCCATCAAGGTTGTCAATCAGAATGGAAGGAGAGATAAAGAGCTTCTCAGACAAGCAAAACTTAAAGGAGTTTTTCACCAAGAAACCAGTTCTGCAAGAAATGCTGAAGGGACTTATTTAAGAGGGAAAGCAATGACCATAAATAGAGATTAAAAAAATTGTCAAATAAACAAAGCAACAACAACAAAAAACCAGGCAAGAAAATCACTTGTAAGGTAAAAATAGAGTAAAGGCAGCAGATCAACTACCTGTGAAGATAATATGAAGGTTAAAAGGCTAAAATCACCTACTTCAATGATAAGAGGGTAATGGATAGACACACACTAAACAAGAGACTATATATGATTTGAAAAACATATCATGTGCGAGGAGGGGAGTGAAAAAGTAGAGCTTTTAGAAAGAGGTCAAGCTAAAGAGTCTATGTACTCAATAGAGACTGTTATATGCATAGTATATTAAATAGGATCCTCGTGGTAATTACAAATCAGAAACCTATAACAAGCAAGAAAAAAGGGAAGACAAAAGAAATCAAACATATTACTAAAGACAGCCATCATATCACAAGGGAAGATATCAAGAGAAAAATAAAGGAACAGAGAAACACTACTAAAACACCCAGGAAAAAAAAGGGACACAATGGCAATAAATACATATTTATCAACAGCTACTTTAAATGTCAATGGTCTAAATGCTCCAATCAAATGCCATAGGGTGGCAAATTGGATAAAAAAACAAGGCCCATATATATGCTGCATACAAGAGACACACTTCAGACCTACAGACACTCACAAACTGAAAGTGAAAGGATAGAAAAAGATATTCCATGCAAATGGCAAAGAAAAGAAAGCAGGGTTAGCAATACTTATATCAGACAAAATAGACTTTAAAAGAAATACTGTAATAAGAGACAAAGACAGGCACCACATAACGATAAAGGGAACAATCCAACAAGAAAATATAACACATAAATATCTATGCACCCAACATAGGAGCACCTAAATATATAAAGCAATTATTAACAGACATAAAAGGATAACGCAATAAGAGTAGGGGACTTTAACACTCCACCTACACCAAAGGATAGATCATCAAAACAGAAGATCAATAAGGAAACACTGGCCTTAAATGACACATTAGACCAGATGGATGTAGTAGATATATACAGAACATTCCATCCAAAAACCACAGAATACACATTCTTTTCAAATGCCCATGGAACATTCTCTAGGATTGATCACATATTAGGCCACAAAACAAGTCTCAATAAATTTAAGAAGATCGAAATAATACCTTGCATCTTTTCTGACCACACAGGTACGAAACTGGAAATCAACTACAGGAAGAAAACCAGAAAAGCCACAAAAATGTGGAGACAGAACAAAATGCTACTGAACAACAATTGGGTCAATGAAGAAATCAAAAATTTCCTGGAGACAAATGAAAATGAAAACACGAAATGCCAAAATCAGTGGGATACACCAAAAGCGGTTCTACAATGGAAGTTTATAGCAATTGAGGCCCACCTCAACAAAAAAGAAAAATCCCAAATAGACAATCTAAAAGGTCATCTAAAGGTACTGGAAAAAGAACAACAAACAAAGCAGAAAATCGGTGGAAGGAAGGAAATAATAAAAATCAGAGTAGAAATAAACAAAATACAGACTAAAAAAGCAATAGAAAAAATTAATTGAACCAAGAGGTGGTTCTTTCACAAGGTAAACAAAATGGACAAACCCTTAGCTAGACTCACCAAGAAAAAAAGGGAGAAGGCTCCAATAAATAAAATCAGAAATGAAAGAGGAGAGATTACAATGGACACTTCAGAAAAACAAAAGATAATAAGAGAATACTATGAAAAGCTATATGCCAACAAATTGGATAATCTAGAAGAAATGGATAAATTCTTAGAAACATACAACTTTCCAAAACTGGACCAAGAAGAAGTAGAAAATTTGAATAGACTGATCACCAGTAAGGAGATCGAAACAGCAATCAAAAACCTCCCAAAAAATAAAAGTCCAGGACCAGATGGCTTCCATGGTGAATTCTACCAAACATTCAAAGAAGACTTCATACCTATCCTTCTCAAACTCTTCCAAAAAATTGAAGAGGAGGGCAGGCTTCCTAACTCCTTCTAGGAAGCCAACATTATCCTGATACCCAAACCAGACTAAGACAACACAAAAAAGAAAATTATAGGCCAATATCATTGATGAACATCAATGCGAAAATCCTCAACAAAATACTAGCAAATGGAATACAACAATACATCAAAAAGATCATACATCATGATCAAGTGGGTTTCATTCCAGAAATGCAGGGATGGTTAAACATCCACAAATCTATCAACGTGATACAGCACATTAACAAAATGAAGAATAAAAATCACATGATCATATCTATAGATGCAGAGAAAGCATTTCACAAGATACAGCATCCATTTGTGATAAAAACTCTAAATAAAATGGGTATAGAAGGAAAAGACCTCAACATAATAAAGGCCATATATGACAAACCCACAGCAAATATTATTCTCAATGGAGAAAAAAATGAAAACTATCCCTCTAAGAACAGGAACCAGACAAAGATGCCCACTGTCACCACTCTTATTTAACATCGTATTGGAAGTCCTAGCCAGAGCAAGCAGGCAAGAAAAAGAAATAAAAGGGATCCACATCGGAAAAGAAGAAGTGAAACTGTCACTCTTTGCAGATGACATGATTTTATATCTAGAATACCCTAAAGATTCCACTAAAAAACTTTTAGAAACAATAAAGGAATACAGTCAATTCGCGGGAAACAAAATCAACATACAAAAATTGTCTGCGTTTCTATACACTAACAACGAAGGTGCAGAAAGAGAAATTAAGAACCCAATCCCATTTACAATTGCAACAAAAGGAATAAAATACCTAGGAATAAACTTAACCAAAGAGGTGAAAGATCTGTAAACCAAAAACTATAAAATGTTGTTGAAAGAAATCGAAGGAGGCTCAAAGAAATGGAAAGAGATTCCGTGCTCTTGGATTGGAAGAATTAACATTGTGAAAATGTCCATACGTCCTAAAGCAATCTATAGATTCAATGAAATCCCTATCAAAGTCCCAAAAACACTTTTACAGAAATAGGACAAAGAATCCTAAAATTTATATGAAGCAACAATAGACCCAGAATAGACAAAGGATTCCTGAGAAAAAAGAACAAAGCTGGAGGTATCACGCTCCCTGATTTCAAAAAAGCCATAGTAACCAAAACAGCATGGTACTGGCACAAAAGTAGACACACAGATCAATGGAGCAGAATTGAGAGCCCAGAAGTAAACCCATACGTTTAGGGACAGCTAATATTTGACAAGGGAGCCAAGAGCATACGATGGAGAAAGGATAGTCTGTTCAATAAATAGTGTTGGGAAAATTGACAGCAATGTGCAAAAGAATGAAAGTAGACCATTCCCTTACACCATGCACAAAAATCAACTCAAAATAGATTAAACACGTGAATGTAAGACCCAACACCATGAGACTTCTAGAAGGAAACATAGGCAGTACGCTCTTTGACATCGGTTTGAGCAGCATATTTTCAATTCCCATGTCTGTCTGGGCAAGGAAAACAAAAGAAAAAATGAACAAATGGGACTACATCAAACTGAAAAGTTTCTGCACAGCAAAGGAAACCATCAACAAAACGAAAAGACAACCTAACAATTGGGAGAAGATATTTGCAAACCATATATCAGATAAGGGGTTAATATCCAAAATATACAAAGAATTAATACAGCTCAACAACAAAAAAATCAACAAGCCAATTAGAAAATGGGGGAAAGATCTGAACAGAGATTTCTCCAAAGAAGATATACAGATGGCCATCAGGCATATGAAAAGATGCTCAATATCATTAGCTATCAGGGAAATGCAAATCAAAACTACAATGAAGTGTCACCTCACTCCAGTCAGAATGGCTATGATTAACAAGACAGGAAACAACAAATGTTGGAGAGGATGTGGAGAGAAGGGAACCCTTGTTCACTGCTGGTGGGAGCAAAAATTGGTGCAACCACTATGGAAAGCAGTATGGAGTATCCTCAGAAAATTAAGGATAGATCTACCATATGATCCAGCTATCCCATTGCTGGGTATTTATCCAAAGAACTTGAAAACACAAAGGCATAAAGATACTTGCACCCCTATGTTCATTGCAGCATTATACACAATAGCCAAGACATGGAAGCAACCTAGGTGCCCATCAAGGGACGAATGGATAAAGAAGATGTGGTATATATACACAATGGAATACTACTCAGCCATAAGAAATGATGAAATCCTGCCATTTGTGACAACATGGATGGACTTTGAGGGTATTATGCTGAGTGAAATAAGTTAGAGGGAGAAAGTCAAATACCATATGATCTCATTCATAAGTAGAAGATGAAAACGACGACAAAAAAACACATAGCATTGGAGATTGGATTGGTGGTTACCATAGTGGGAGGGAGGAGGGCAAAAGGGGTGATTAGGCTCACATGTGAGGGGATGGACTATAATTAGTTTTCGGGTGGTGAACATGATGTAATCTACACAGAATTCGAAATATGATGTACATCTGAAAATAAATCAATTGATTAATTTAAAAAAAGAATTATCTGACAAGAATTTAAAGTAGCTTTCATAAAAATATAACAACAAATAATTTAAAATATTATTCAAGGGGAGTGACATCAGCAAAATGGAGAGCTGGGAAAGCTCTGAACCCTTGTTCCTCTATGGAAACATCAAAGAACAACCAGAAACTGGCTGAAATAACCTTATAGAAACTCTGGAAAACAGTCAAGGGTCTACAGCAACCTAGCAAATGTTCATTCATGAAAAAGTCATCTTGAAAGTGGCAAGAAATTTTGTGATATTTTTATACCCTGCTGCCCCATTCTCTGTCCAGTGTGGCATGGCTTAATCTAGAGGAGATTAAGATAAAATAATTGCAAGAGGTAGTTATTTTTTTAAATGCTAAATTTTCAATAAAAATCACAAAGTGCCTTAGTCAGTTTGGGCTGCTCTGATAAAAAGACCATAGACTGGATGCTTAGACAGCAAACATTTATTTCTTACCATTCTTGAAGCTGGGAAGTCTAAGATCAAGGCTCCGGTAGATCTAGTATCTGATGAGAACTCTCTTCCTAGTTCATAGTTGGCCTTCTTGCATTCTTTTTGCTGTGTCCTCACATGGCAGAAGGGGTCAGGGAGCTCTCTGGGGTCTCTTTTATAAGGGAACTAACCTCATTCGTGAGGGTTCCACCTTCATGACCTAAGCCACTCCCAAATGTCCCACCTCCAAATACGATCACATTGCATTAGGTTTTGATATGAATTTTGAAGGGATACAAACATTCCATCTATATCATAAGGCAAAAAATGAAACAAAAAGGCATTGCCCAAGGAACCAAATAAATTGGGAGAAATCCTCCCTGAGGAAGTGCAGACTCACTAGACAAAGTCTTTAAAACAGCTATCTAAAATATGCTCAAAGAGCTAAAGGAAAACACAGACAAAGAACTAAGAGAAATCAGGAAAATGATATATGAACCAAATGCGAATATCACCAAAGACATAGAAATTATAAAAAGAAACCAAATATAAATTCTGGAGCTGAAAAAGCAATAACTGAATTGAAAATGTACTATAAGTGTTCAACAGCAGATTTGAAGAGGCAGATGAAAGATTCAGGAAACTTGAGGATAGGAAAATTGAAATTATTGAGTCTAAGAAACAGAAATGAGAAAAGAAGGGACTTATGGGATACCATTATACAGAACAATATATGAACTATGGGAATCCCAGAAGAAGAAGAGAGATTATTGGAAGAAACAATGGTTAAAAACTTCCCCAATTTGATGAAACACATGAATCTACAAATCCTGGAAGCTCAATAAAATCTAAGAAGGATAAACCCAAAGAGACACACTGAGACACATTATAATAAAACAAATTATAATCAAACTGTCAAAAACTAAAGGTAGAATATTTAAAGCAGCAAGAGAGAAGTAACTAATCACATAAAAGGGATGATGATAAGATTCCTAGCCAATTTCTCAGCAGAAACCTCAGAGGCCAGAAAACAGTGGGATGATATATTTCAAGTGCTGAAAGCAAAATGGTATAGGCACTTTGGCAGATAGTCTGGGAGTTTCTTACAAAATGAAAAATACTTTTATTATATGATCCAGCAATCGTATTCCTTGATATTTGCCCAAAGGAGTTGAAACTTCTGTCCACACAAAAACCTGCACATGGGTGTTTACAGCAGCTTTATTCGTAATTGCCAAAACTTGGAAGCAATCAACATATCCTTCAGTAGGTGAATTGATAAACTGTGGTACATTCAGATAACGGGATATTATTCAGTGCTGAAAAGAAATGAGCTATCAAGCCATGAAAAAGCATGGAGGAAAGTTAAATGCATATTGCTATGTGAAAGAAGCCAATCTGTAATGGCTACATACTGTGCCTTTCAACTACATAACATTCTGAAAGAAGCAAAACTATGGAGACAGTAAAAAAAATCAGTGGTTGCCAGGTGCTAGGAGGATGGGAAGGATGGATAAAAATTACTAAGAAACTATCCTAAATGTACGAATTGTTTTAATTTACATTATTTATATAAAATTAAGAATAAATATAGAGTTGATTTCCAACTTACTGTTGATATTAGTAATTTAAAATACATTAAAGCAGAGATATAGCAAAAATTATCATTTATTGTCTTGTTATAACTTTATCACAATTTTTTATAACTCCTCATTGCTAATATAAATTTACATAAGGCAAATAAATCAGAATATACTTACCAAAGTTTTTTCAACTACAACATGCATTTCTATATATCGAGGGAAGTCTGCAAGTGGCTGAAAAAAATACACAAACTTTGCATCAAAATTGAAGGATTACTTAAATATCTTAATGTGTATCACTACTTCATGAATTCAATGTTGAAAAATCTGGTTTTATATATAAAAATAGAACCAGAGAATATAAGCAAAACTAGGTATCACAGAATCATTTTCAGAATATTGCCTTTGTCACATCTTTTGTACCTGATCAACCATTTAATTTACTCAGAAAACGACTTTCCTCTATGTTCCATTCTGGATATTCTCATTGGTACTGGGCTGCTCATATTAGTCTCTTCTCTGAAGAAACTTTTTGACTCTCCATTACAAAATATGTATATTTCTATTAGCTTAATGATGCTATTATACATACGCATACTGTGGTATGGTTTTATCTATGACCCTGAGAGAGTAAGGACACAAGTCTGTGTTTACAAGGATGGGGTTTCATCTGAAGGATAAAGTTAATCCTTGCATAAATCACTTCAGAAAAAAATGAACAACAGAGATTCAAAATGACTTTCTTAAACTGGATCATGGACGTCTCAAGAAGCAGCTTCTAGGTATGATGTCATCCACTTAGAGCATAGTGGTTAAGTTAGGCACAAATGTGAGGCTTAATGGGGTTTGAACTCCGGTTTATCATTTATGTGACTTAGACTCTGAAAAACAAGGGGATAAAGTAGTAATTGTTGTAACTACTTTTAATAAAATATTGCTTATGTTCATCACTATTTTTACATGAAGGTAACCTAGGAGGAATGCATTGGGGAAAACTTGTAAGACAGTCTTTGCAAGCACTTTAAGGCTATAGTGTAGATAACTCAAAATATTTTGTTACTAAAATAGCATACTATCTACAAGCATTGGACAAATAGCTAGAAGCAGAAAAGGAGGACCAAATTTTAGAAATTGAGGAAACGTTTATTATGCTTATTTTAAGTCTGCATTTTTCTGTTTTAAATTGATATTTAATCCCTTGAAAGTTCAAAAGTGTCACATTTTAGTTAAACCGTTTTCCTTAACATATGAAAGGAGCACTAATGAAGAAACAACAAATCTGGGATTTAGCAGAGATCAAAAAAGTGATGGTTATAGCAATTTAAAAGAAAAGTTGAGAAAGGTCAGTAAGACAAATTTAGGGCTGATTGGTCACCCATTTTTCCCTCACTTTGAAATTCTTTCTTCACCCAAACCCTGGAAATTTGGGGATTCGTCTCAAAAAATGCAGATGAAATCCTGCTATGGTCTAACTGGTTCCTTATCATTTCCATCCAAAATTAAGCACCAAATGTTTCATGATAATTTTCATACTTTTATTAAAGGAAATTACAACCAAACAAGGAAATGGCACTACTTATCTAGAGGATAAAAATAAACATTTAAGTTAATTGAGAGAAACAATATATTAATGGGTTGAGGAATTCAAAACTGTTTATTTGTTTTAACCAACATGTTTGTTACCTAACATTTCCTGAAGTAATTTTTGTTCATTCTCATTTTTGAGATTGGGATTGGTGATATTTAGTTAATAATAATTTATTCATTTACCAAACAATACGGTTTTATGAAGAAAAGATGCATAGTCCATTTTAGCCAAATAAATAAAACCTTATGATGTGTGCATACAAGAATGCCAGGAAATGTGGATGTTGGAAAGGTGTTCAAGTGTTAGGTTTAAAAAGATCTCAAAAGCCATTTTATTTAGTAAGATAAAGTAGCCATAGGAGGAGATGAATTGCTTAACTATGTGTTTTATAAAGATGACTCTGATTACGAGAAAGTTTACTTTGGTTAAATAAACACTAAAGAATTGGATCTAGATGAGAAGACAGAGAACACTACTGGATGATCCAATTGCAATATAAATAAAGAGTTAAATGTAAAGGATGTCAAAGGCCATTGGTAAGAATATTCGGGGAGAAGGGACATGAAGATGATAGATTAGACAGATAGATGATAGACAAATAGATAGCTACATAGATAGATTATGTGCGTGTTTGTGTATTTTGTTTAACTTGGGCAACCATTATGTCCAATATGGGATCAATAACTCAGGAAAAATTTAGGAATGAGAATGAGAGATGTGTAAATCACAGTAGATAAAGCCATGGAAAATACAAAAGACAAACAAAACACTGAGATATAATATAGGAAATATCAATATCTAGAATGTGAATGTATAAGGAAAAGTCAGAAAAAGTGAGATAGAATGAAAAACAGGAGCGTTTTATCAGAAAGTAAAGTGAGTCAAAAAATTCCAAGGAAGGTTTTCGGGCCAGCCCAGTGGCACAGTGGTTAAGTTCACATGTTCTGCCTCAGCAGCCCAGGGTTTGCAGGTTCAGATCCCAGTGTGTACCTATGCACCACTTGTTAAGCCATGCTGCAGCAGGTGTCTACATGTAAAGGAGAGGAAGATGGGCATGGATGTTAACTCAGGGCCAGTCTTCCTCACAGGAAAAAGAGGAAGATTTGTGGTGGATGTTAGCTCAAGGCTAATCTACCTCAAAAAAAAAAAAAAGAAAGAAAGAAAAATTCCAGGGAGATTTTTTTTATTTTATTTCACCATTAACATTATACTTAACAGTGATGGACTGAATCCTTTACTCCTAAGATTAGCACAAGACTAGATCTTTTTCAGTTACTCAACATTATACTGGAGGTGCTAACTAGAGCAATTAGGCAATAAAAAATAATTGAAAACTATCAATTGAAAAGAACATAAACTATCTTTATTTAAGATGACGTGATCTCATACAAAGAAAAATCACAGCATCCAATAAAAACCTAAGAAACATTTTCAACAAGTTAGTAGAATATAAAATTAGTATATAAAAATAATATCCAAATACTAATAATGAGAAATCCAAATTTGAAATAAAAATTATATGTGCAATAGCATTTAAATAATAAAATTTGTAAAAATAAATTTAACAAAAGAAGTTGTGTTGATGAATTAAAGACTGAACTATGCAAAACATTGCAGAAAGAAATTAAAGAAGACCTAAAAACAAAAAGCTATTCAATGTTCATGGATAGGAAGAGTTAATATTATTAAATGGTAATATTCCCCAGATTAATGTACTGAATCAACACAATTCCAGCTGACTTTTTAAGAGAATTGAGAATAAATGAATTTTAAAATTCATTTGGAAATGCATAGTACCAAAATAGCCAAAACAATCTTGAAAAAGAACATTATTGAGGAATGTACACTTACTAATTCCAAAACTTACATCAAAGGTATGGTGATGGGGCTGGCCCAGTGGCCAAGCAGTTAAGTTCGCGCTCTGCTTAGGTCGCCCAGGGTTTCGCTGGTTCGGATCCTGGGCATGGACATAGCACCACTCATCAAGCCACCCTGAGGCGGCATCCCACATGCCACAGCTAGAAGGACCCACAACTAAAAATATGTAACTATGTACCTGGGGGGTCTTGGGGAAAAAAAGGAAAAATAAAATCTTTGAAAAAAAAAAAAGAAAAGGTATAGTAGTAAAAAAAAAAAGTGTGATTCTGGCATAAGAAGTGACATAAAAATCAATGAAATATAATTGGAAGTGCAGAAATAATCCCTAACTTTTTTGGTCAAATGACCTTTCAAAAAAAAGGCCATGAATGGTACAAAAACAGGTCCACAGATCAATGGAACAGAATTGAAAGCCCAGAGATAAAACCACACATCTATGGACAGCTAATCTTCGACAAAGGAGCAGAGGGCCTACAATGGAGAAAAGAAAGTCTCTTCAACAAATGGTGCTGGGAAAACTGGACAGCCACATGCAAAAGATTGAAAGTTGACCATTCTTTTTCACCACACACCAAAATAAATTCAAATGGATCAAAGACCTAAAGATTAGGCCTGAAACAATAAGTCTTCTGGAAGAGAATATAGGCAGTACACTCTTTGACATCAGTTTCAAAAGAATCTTTTAGGACACTATAACTCCTCAGTTGAGGGAAACAATAGAAAGAATAAACAAATGGGACTTCATCAGACTAAAGAGCTTCTTCAAGGCAAGGGAAAACAGGATTGAAACAAAAAACAGCTCACTAATTGGGAAAAAATATTTACAAGCCACTTATCTGACAAAGGGTTAATCTCCATAATATACAAAGAACTCACACTGCTTAACAACAAAAAAACAAACAACCCGATCAAAAAATGGGCAGAGGACATGAACAGACATTTCTCAAAAGAAGATATGAATATGACCAATAGACACATGAAAAGATGTTCATCATCACTAATCATCAGGGAAATGCAAATCAAAACTACACTAAGATCTCACCTTACACCCGTTAGATTGGCAAAAACATCCAAAACCAAGAGCGACAAATGTTGGAGAGGTTGTGGAGAAAAAGGAACCCTCATATACTGTTGGTGGGAATGCAAACTGGTACAGCCGCTATGGAAAACAGTATGGAGATTTCTCAAAAAGTTAAAAATAGAAATACCCTATGACCCAGCCATCCCATTACTGGGTATCTATCCTAAGAACCTGAAATCAGAAATCCCAAGACTCCCTTGCACCCCTATGTTCATCGCAGCATTATTTACAATAGCCAAGACGTGGAACCAACCTACATGCCCAGAAACTGATGATTGGATAAAGAAGATGTGGTATATATACACAATGGAATACTACTCAGCCATAAAAAAAAGACAAAATTGGCCCATTCACAGCAACGTGGATGGACCTCGAGGGTATTATGTTAAGCGAAATAAGCCAGTCAGAGAAAGACGAACTCTATATGACTCCACTCATAGGTGGAAGTTAGTATATTGATAAGGAGATCTGATCGGTGGTTACCAGGGAAAAGGGGGGGTGGGGGGAGGGCACAAAGGGGGAAGTGGTGTACCCACAACATGACTAACAAAAATGTACAACTGAAATCTCACAAGGTTGTAATCTATCATAACATTAAAAAAAAAAAAAAGGCCATGAAAATTCAGTGGAACAAAGAATAGACTTTTCAACAAAGTCTGTTGGGAAAATAGATATCCAAGTAAAAATGATTAATTTAGAACCCTATCTCACTCCATACAAAAATTAACTTAAATTGGATCTTATATTAAAATGAAAGAGATTAAACAATAAAACTCTTAAAAGAAATATAGGAATAAATTTTGTAACCCTGGTGTGATGGTTAATTGTATCTGTCACTTGACTGGGCCACAATACCAAGATTTTTGGTCAAATATTATTCTGAGTGTTTCTGTGATGGTGATTTTTGGATAACATAAACATTTAGGTTGGTGGACATTGAGTAAAGCAGATTGCACTTAATATTATGGAGGGATCTCATCTAATCAGTTGCAGGCCTTATTAGAACAAAGACTACCTCCTAAACAATAAGGAATTCTGCCACCAGACTACCTTTGGACTTGAACGTAACTCTTCCCTAGGTCTCCAGACTGCCAATCTACCCTTAGGATTTTCTCTCTTTCTCCACATTTGTGTGTGTGTGAACAGATATATAAATACATACAACACACACATATTATATATACATATATCTTGTTGGTTCTGTTTCTCTGGAAAAATATCTGCCCTGAAAGAGACTCTTAACTACTGTAGCTGCAAAACTGAGATTGCTGAAAAACAAACCAAAAGTCTCATTCTGTGAGTGGAAGAATTACCAACCTCACAGAGTGTCTACTGTTAAATTCAGGGCATTAATGAGGAAGGAATGAGATCCCAAAAATTGGAATGAAGATATTTGGGAAGACTGATGAAGCTAGGGTCATTGAACCCCTAAGTTTTGATGAGTTGTCTTTGCCAGTAGCAGCAGCCTCTCCATCCTGGTATAAGGAGATTAACCCTACATTTCTTGAGGAAAATGTAATGGCCTCCTCTGAGGAAGTTGCCTTAAAAGACACTGGTGATTCTCCTCACGACCCTAAACATATCTTCAATATTTATGTGAATGGCCTTTGTGATTACTATGTCAAAATTTTGGGATGATGTATATGGAGAAAGAAGTGCATCTGCAAACAATAAAGGTCTAGATCACTGGAAAAAATGCCACTAACAGTGGAAAATGCCAATTCGGAATTGTAGAAAACTGAATGACTAGTTTTAAGGCTTGCAAGGTAAGTTATGAAGTTTCTGGTGCATTTATCTATCTATAATATACATTAATGTAAATAGTTTGTTTATCAAAAAATATATTGCTGCATAGTAATAACATATAGTTTACTCAATTAATCACCTACCTCTATACTTTGTATTTTATAGGTCACTTCTCTTGACTCAATACTGTCCTCGGTATACAAAGAAACACGTGCATTCTTATGTTTTACTGGGTAAATCACATGTTCAAAGCCAATTGAAGGCTCCAAGGGCTCAATTCCATAACTTACATTTTCAAACTGTAGTAAACCCCTATGAATGCCAAAAAATAAGTGAATAAATAAAATAATGCATGTTTAAGTCAACAAAATGCTACTTAATCAGTTTTTTTTAATAGTATGCAAACTATTTTCAGTCTTAGTCTTAGGTGGTAAAGTAGGAAAAAGTTACTGATTATGCACAAACTTACTGAGTGGCACAGAATAGTAATGGTATTGGTATTCACTTAGCTATTAATATTTCATAGTATCCAAATCTATCAAAAATCTTCATTCAGGATAAGGGTAAGAGACATTACAAGAATTTCCATATGCTTTTCCAATGATAGTTTCCCATAATAAGTCATACCTTGTACTTTAGGACCCCTGAATATACTTTTAAAAATTTAAAAATTATTTCTAAAAAAATATTTTATTTTGTAATGATAAAATTATATATCACAACCTGAGTCCAGTACATGTGCTAACAATCACCATAGAATTTGGATAACCTTCAATATGCCCTTGGTAGTAGCAAAAATTCTGAAAAATAAAGATAAAATACACACTTCTATTAGAATAATTCACGTTAAAGGTACAGTTTTCAAATATTTAAACAATATGTTTATTTGTGTGTATGTGTCAAACATTCTTTGTTTTCAAAATAGATTTATAAGATTATTAGGTGAGCATTTGGTTCAATTATCCAAACTTTTCCCCACAGATTCAAAAAGAATAGGTACACATCCATATTTTTCTCCTGTTACAAATTAAACATGACATTCTCAGTCATTAGGACCAAGGTAAAAATCATCAAAAACTTATTTTTTCATACTTTCCTGACAATTTTTCAAGGTAGAGATAAAAAAAAAAAAGAATCCAAAAGAGAATTTTTTTTTAAATTACTTGCGTGTGATGGCAGAGTAGCTCGCCTTGAATTAACTCTCTCATTGATAAGAAGTGTAAACTCTGGAAAAATAATTTTTAAACTCCAACTACAAAGGCAGGCAGGAAAAGGTGCGAGAAGAGAATCAACACCATAAAAAAGAAAACTGCATTTATTGAGATTTGCATTCACACTGGTTTTCATCTGAGGGCACTCTCAGAGGCATGGCAGCACAAGGTAGCTAATATTTCAAAAATAAAAAATAAAAAAGCAGATATAAATAAAACTATATCGATAATAGCATTAAATGTGATTGAGTTCAACACAATCCAATAAAAGGCAGACATTGTCAGACAAAGTAAAAAACAAGACACAACTATAAACTGTCAATAAGTATCATGCTTTGAATTCAAAGACACAAATAGACTAAAAGCAAAAGGATGAACAAAGATGTATCTTGCAAATAGCAACCAGAGGCAAATTGGAATGACTATACTAATAATAGACAAAAGAAATTTCAAAAGAAAAAATCATTACTAGAAATAAAAAGCAGTGTTCTATAATAATAAAAGGTTCGACTGATCTGGAAGATATAACAATTGTAAACATAGATGCACCAAATGAGAGCATCAAAATGTACGTACCAAAAATAGGTAGAAGTGAAGGGAGAGATAGACAATTCAACATCATAATTGAAGAATTTTTTCCTCTCTTTCTCACTTTCAATAATGGGTAGAACAACTAGGCAGCAAGGAAATACAAGACTTGAAAACACCATAAACCAACTAAACCTAGCAGACAGATATCTATAAAACATTCCACCAAATAACAACACAATAAACATTCTTCCTATGTGCACATGGAACATTTTCCAGGATAGACCACAGGATAAGCCATAAAAAAGCTTCAATTCATTTAAAAGTATACAAATAATAAAACATGTTTTGTGATAATAATGTGTAAAATTAGAAATAACAGAAAAATTTAGAGAAACTCACAAATACGTGGAAATTAAACATCACATCCCTAAATAACTTGTGGGTCAAAGAAGAAATAAAATTCAAAAACAGAAAATATGATAAATGAAAATGAAGCCATACCACACTAAAACTAATGGGATGCAGCTAAAGTGGTACTTAGAGATAAATTTTATATGGATAAATTCATATATTAAGAAAGAAAAAAGATCTCAAATAAATATCCTAACCATCCACTGGAAAAAAAACAAACTAAACCTAAGTCAAGCAGAAGAAAGGAAATAATAAAGATTAGAGTGAAATAAAATAAATAATAGATAAAGAATAGAATAAATCAACGAAACCAAAAACTGGCTCTTTGAAATGATAAACAAAACTGACAAACTTTTAGCTAGATTGAATAAGAAAAAAAGAGAAGACTCACATTACTAAAATTGGAAATTAAAGCAGGATATTACTACCAACCTTACAGAAATAAAAATGAGTATGAGAGAATACTCAGAATAATTGTATGACAACACATTAGATAATGTAGATAAATGGACAAATTCCTAAAACATATACAAACTGCGTTCCTTATCAATAGCGCTTCTTCCCCCACCAGCACTCATGGACTCATAGAATGCCTTGTTTACTGTCGTGGCAGTCTGCACAGCATTGTGTCTGATACAGAAACTTATTTCCCAGCAAATGAAGTGCAGCAATGGGTTTATGTACCTGAAATTAACGTCTTACCATATACTCTAACATCATCTGGAAGCACTTGGCCTAATTGAAAGATAGACTAGGTTACTGAAAATGCATTTACCACGCCAGTTGGGAGACATTAGTCTGAAAGGCTGGTCTTATGTTTGAATCAGAGACCATTACATGGCATGGTTTCCTGACAGCAATTAGGGTGTCAACAATTTCCTGACAGAAATAAGAGTGTCTCCTCTCACCATTATACCTAATAACTCTTGTAGAATTTTCGCTTTACATACCAGTAACCTTTAGCTCCTAGTACCCATTGGGGAATTCATCCACCAGGGGACATAATAACAGTTTCACTAATTTGGAAGATGAAACTTCCAGCTGGATATTTTGAGCTCCTTATGCCACTGAACAAACAGGCTAATCTAGTGGCTAGAATGACTAACTCTGAATGTCAAAGGGAAAGCATTTGCTTTTACCAATGGAGACAAGAAAGGTTACGTTTTGAACCCAGTTGATTATGACAGCAACCAAAACAAAGTATGATTAAGGATGCAGACTCTTTCGGAATAAAGATTTGCACCATTCTGCTAGGTAAATATCTTTAACAAGCTGAGGTTCCTGCTGAAAGCAACTGAAATGGGGAATAGGTGCCGGGAAAAAGAAGCCATAAATAGCAATCATGGTTTATTACAGAAATGAAACTACAGTAGCTTTGCATATTTTCTCTTTGCTTGTTAAATGTGTATGTATCTGTTTACATGTATATGCTGGCCATTTTCTTCTTCTTTACCTTCCTCTTCTTATTACTTTAAATACAAGTTGTTGGAGGATAACTTTACAATTCATTCTCTAGTTAACATAGTATTCAGTAGGACTGTGACTGAATTTGAGGAGAAATTAATATAACTAGCAATAAAGACAATGACTCTTCTGATTGTGTGCCTTCTCATTTTGGAGAAAGGGTGAAAATTTCTTCACTTATAAAAAAGACAGCTGAGGGGCTGGCCTGGTGGTGAAGTAGTTGAGTTTGCATGTTCTGCTTTGGTGACCCAGGGTTCGTGGGTTTGGATCCCTGGTGCAGACCTACACACTGCTCATCAAGCCATGCTGTGGTGGTGTCCCACATACAAAGTGGAGGAAGATCGGCACAGATGTTAGCTCAGGGTCAATCTTCCTCACCATAAAAAAAGATAGTTGAATCTTGTTAAATAGAAATGTAGGAGGGTTTTGTTGTTTTACAGAGTTCAAATGTGTATAAAAGAGTGCATATGGAAGCTGAGTAGTCAATTATTTATGTATTGCCACTCAGCTTCAAATTGACCTTTTGCCTGCTTTATGTAAATGAATCTGGGCCCCTCAATTATTTCTTTCTTTGCCAGATGGCACTGAAACTTTACCAGTAAAGGTTGCTGGAGAGCATGAGAATAGAGCTTTGCATTCTGGTTCCAGTATGCAAACTGGGTAGGCTCCTACAGAGTGAACAGATTATAGCAACACCAGGATCCCTCAGTGCTTAGAGATTCTCCAGTACCCAGATTCTTCAGTGTGGTGGCCACTATCACTCATCAGCCAGTATTTCCTTCCATCATCCAGGCCCCTCTCCTTTCATAGCAGAGTGGCTTTGGTAAAATAATTCCTTGTGAACAGATTTCCTGGCTACTGCAAAGGGCAGATTTCCAGAAAGTTCTAAAGAAAAATTTTACAGTAAGATCTGTTGGTACAGCACTACAGTGATTTCCTGCTATTCAGAGACCCATGGTTGTGCCCCTTTTAACAAGATTTAGATCTCAACTCTAGGGTGAGGAGATTGTCTTCCTTAGCCCAGGCCTAGGGTTTCCAGCTGCTTCTTGTATCTGGTATTCCTATGTTCTTTAGAGTTTTTTTTCACTTCTTATTTTTCACTCTAACCTCTGTTATTGTTAATAACTCTTTATATTAAACTTTCCCTGTTTAAATTACTGTGTGGTTTCTTTATGTTAACTAGACAGACTAAAACAGCGTCTCATTTCTTTTTACATATTTCATTGACATATCATCATAATGGACTATTTTGTATTTTTTTGATTGTGGGTCCACATAGGACTTTATGAATCATACTTTATGTGATTAAGGTAAAATACATCTACCTTTCCAGCAAGTTTTGTCCACTTTCTTCCAAACATTGTTTGCATTACCCAGATTGATAACATTTCTAACTCTTTGGAACAATAACTGTTATATCGACCTTAAAAATACAGTGATTGCAAAAGTTGGAAATCAATAAACAAATCATTTTTAGGTCAACATAGGATAAAATTTTCATGGAGGAATCAAAAGGCTTATTATTATTATTACACAATTTCCTTCTATAGTTTTTTAATTTTTAGCCTTGCCATTCTTTTGCACTGTTTTCCTTTATAATGTCTTGTTCAATATTCTATCTGCATTCAAAAAGAATGTGTACACTCTTGTTATTGTGTATCATCTCTTATAAAAGTTGATTAGGTCGACTTGATTGATAGATCTGCTTAAGTCACCAACATACTTGCTGAGTTTCTTTCTACTTCATTCATCAATCATTGAGAGAGGAATGTTTAAATCTTCAATTATAGCAATATTTTATCTATTTCGTCTTTAATTTCTGCCTCCTGTAATTTGAGGTCCATTTTTATGTGCATATACATTTTGGATTGTTATGCCATCCTGGCAATTTTAGCTTTTACTCATGATGAATATCTCTCTGCTTGTCCTGGAGAGATCATAAAGTCTACGACAATGATGAATGGCCTACACTTGTAAGCTCTACATACAGGGAATAAATTCTTTCTGTGTTTAACTGGCTGATTTATTCTTTTGTAGATAAGTCTGTATTTACCAAGATAATATGACTTTTAGGGATGAAAATCATCTGTAGAATTCATGAAAATCAAATTTACCTGGTTTTGACCTTATTTAATAAGCTTTCCTGATTTTTCCTACACTGGAGATAGGCATGCAGCTTTGCAGAGCATAATTTATCTATATGGCACATATATTCATTACATTTGATGCCAACATTCAACAACTTACTACATTTAGGTTATTAATAAAGCATTCTCTGGTTTGTCCTTTTAACTTTACATTTATCTCTCAGGGTTGCCTGCTGGAAGGTAGGAAGCAGAGTTACACGTTAGGTATGGCAGAATTATATGAAATTCAAGTGTGGGACATTGTAGCCCTGTATATCTGTCTGTCTCTGATTCTAACTCTGTCTCTCTCTCTCTCTCTCTTTCTCTCTCTCTCGCACACAAATACTCACACACCTACATATACAACCCATTCATATACATATATATCTGCATATATCTCTTTCTCTCACACACACACATATATATACATATACATATATATGTATATATCACAACACTGTTTGACACGAAGGATTATTTATATATATGTATAGACTACTCCATAGATGACTAACATATATTTGCCTGCTTTGTTGGGTAAAATTTAAAGCAACTCACAATATGTATTATTTCTTTTAAAAATTTAGTCTCCATAAAAATGCTTTAATTTTAACATACTGGTTGATTCACTACATAGAAATCAGAAATGCAAATAGAAAAAAACAACAGGAATTGGTAGGGCAGGGCAAAGGTAAAAAGAAAAATAGCATTTCAGGTATGGGTAATTCCTGCAATTCTGTGCATACTTCTCTATTATTTTTATAAAAAATTACAGACATTATTAAATGAAGCTCCGAGTGTTCCAAATATATGAAAATTTAATATGTTCCTAAATGTGCATGAAATTCCATGTGCATTTATTTGATCCCCGAAAATAAGACAAGTCTTGGATTCTTTTTTTTCTTCCTAGATTTAGCTTTCTTGATTCAAGTCATATTTTTTCATTTTAAGTATTTCACGACATATTCAACCCTGTTGCCACAAGTACATAAGCACATACGTATACATCAGCATGAAAAAATAAATTAAAAACATCACAGTCATTTGGTTTGGTTAATCATCTGTGTACCAGGTATAACTCAAGACACATCATCAAAAGAAAATCGTTAAATTCATGCCAAAACAAAATATAACCCCATCCCTCTGTACTCTAGCAACATGTGGATCCTAAATAAAGGGATTACAGAAACTCACATAACAAAGGTAAAATAGACAATAAAAATCATACCTGAATTTGTTCTTCAAGAGGTTTCATACTTCCTGTACGATCATAACCATAAACTCTAAAAGTATTAGGTAAAAAAGATCTGTAAAATAAAGATAAAACGTGTATAATGGAAAACTTATTTCCTAAGCTTTTCTTTTGAGAAGATATTCATTTTATTATATTTTTCATAAATAGGTAGGTAGAGAGATAGAGAAACACAGAGATAAATTCTCTGAATATATGGATTTTGTTCTAATTTTACTCTAAAATCCTAGTCTTCAGAACTCTCCTCATTCACTTTACTGTCACACTGTCCATCTGGCTGTTTTTTAAACACAAGAGGCAAGCTTTTGCCTCAGGATATTTGCACCTTCCTGGGATGTTCTTCAGCAAGATTCACTGTCTCACCTACTTCAAGTCTTTGCTTATATATCAACTTCTCAGTGAGGTTATCTTCACAAGTTTGTTAAAAAAAAATATGCCACTTTCCCAGTTATCAACACATAGGATTGCCAAGCGATAATTCTTACTTTGGTATATGTTTTTGCTTAAGCATTTAACACCTTCTAACATTCTTCCTAATCCATTTATTATATCATTATTAGCTGCATCAGATCACAATATAAACTCAGAGATTTGTATCCATTTTGTTTACTAATCCATCTCAAGCACTTAGAAGAATATTTTGAAAATAACAAATGGTCAATAAATATTGAACTAATAGAGCATGAATTCAACAGATTAGATGGAGATCTCATATTAAAATATATTATTTGTAAATATGGCATAAATAGGCTTAAAAGGCTCTCTATAGAGAGAAAGGGTGGGTGTAGGTATCCCATTTTCGCTTTCCCAATAAGTATAATATAAAGATTTGTGATTGCAATGTCAGCCTGGATTTGTTGAAGCAAAAGGTCAATGAGACAAACCACTGACAAGCAGAGTAAAATTTTTTGTATTCTTGTTGTCACAAAAAAGAAAATTATCCACAGGAGGTAGGGATCCAGGGAACACATAAATTCTAAGTTGAAAGTCCAATAAGGAGATTTAGCTGGTGACATGCAGGTACTGTTTTTTGGTGAAGAAACAAACCAAATATCTATGTTTGGCCCAAGGAGAAAGCCTCTACTCAGAAGCCTAAAAATAAGTATAACTTTTGGTGGTCATGCAGGCCTGGGATGAAGATGCTAAACATTTGAGTGAATCAAATACATAGCTCTTCTCCTTGTAAAATCATTTGCCAAATTTTGAATTTGTGCAGAGCAACCAAGGAGCTAAACTTAAAATCTCTGAAAATAGTAGCAAATATATTTTTAAAACGGATGATACAGAATCAATAAGCTTTACGTAATTCAAGCACTATACAAGCAAAGAAAAATCACACCCAAATATTTTTCAAAAGACTCACTAAAACCAAAATAAAATCTTCAAGATATCAATAGGAAAAAGAAAAGGTGTTATCTTCAAAGAAAGAGCAATAAGACCAACAGCTACCTTGTCAATAAAAATGAAGAAAGCCAGAAGAAAATGGAATGATAATTTTAAAGACCTAAAGTTATTTTTAAAAAGTTATCCTAGAATTTATTCTCATAAAAAAGTTTTTAAGAATAAGGCTGAGTAAATATTTAACAATGAACACGAGCAAATATAATTAAAAATAAGCAGACCTACAATAGAAATTTAAAGAACTTCTGAGACACATAGAAATTAACTGCAGATGAAAATAGAAATGTAGAAAAACATGAAGAGCAGTAAAATGGGTAAATTTATGGTGAAATATAAAGAAATAATGACTGTACAAAAATTAGTAGTAACATCTCATTAGAATTTAAAAGTATGCAGGATTATGATGTTTGAAAAAAATAATGAAAAAGTACACAAATGTAAGTGGAACTAAAAGTTTTAATGATCTAACTAAAAAGCGTAACTGGTAAAAATAATAATATATATTAGAGTCAACAACCTAGGGGTTAACATGTAAATCTAGAGAAACTCCTAAAAGAATGTTTAACAAAGAATTTGAGGGAAAAATGATGTAATATGAAATAACAGATTCATTAAAATGGAGAAAACTAAAGAAAAAAGGAATATAAAAGGTAAAAAAGAAAAGAATAATAAAACTATTTCAAAAATTATAAAATAATCAAAGGATTAAATAAGTCAAAGACATCTCAAACTGTAGAACGAGGCTGGGCCTCCAGGTCTCTGCTAAGATCATAGTAATTAACACTGAGCGCTATTGCTATAGATGAAAAGGGCTCAAGAATAAACATGTAAACTAACAGAAAAAAGACTCCAGAAAGAGATCCCTTCATAAGCAGTCATTTGATTTTTGACAAAGATGACATTACAGTTCAGTGAGGAAAAGTTTCTTTTTTTTTCAATAGCATGTGCTGCATGCCTTGGATGCTAATATGAAAAATATAATTGAATACTGACACCTATGCTCACAAAATACAAGAACGTCAATTCTGGATGAATCCTAGAGCTCAATATGAAAGTAAAAACAATAAAAAACATAAGAAGAAAATGATAGCTTGGATTGAGGATGGTAGGTAGACAAAGATTTCTTTTAAAATATGAAAAGAATAACTATAAAGTAAAAATCATAATTTGGACTGATTAAAAGAAAAAATTTCAGACTCAATAAATCCAGACTGGATAAAAAAATTGAAAAGGAATAACAGGAAAAGTATAGTGTGCAAATACTAAACAAAAGAAATTTAATGTAACTATGTATACATCAGATAAATTAAAACGACAAAATGCTACTAGAAAATGGTCACTTCATAATGTCAAAATTTTATTGACTAGAACGATAAACTATTTAAAAATTTTATTTTACATTTTTATAATCTCAAAATATATAATTCAAAATTTACAGAATCCAAGGAAACATCAATTTTAAAATCATTGTGGAAGATTTTCATATAGGTACATATTACCAAATAATAGAATAAATGAAAAAATCAGTTTGAATATGGAAATATTTTGTTATTATTTAAAAAGACCATTGTAGTAAGTAATTGCAGAATACATGCCATTTTATTGTACACATAGAACATTTACAAAAACTGAATATATATTATATCACAAGGTAAGTCTCAACAAATTTTAAAGGATTGAAATCAGAGAACATTCTGTGATCAAAAAATTATTAAAATAATAACTAGAAAGGGGCCACATGCATTGATACTAAGAGATACAATGAAATAATTCATGGGGCAAAGAAGAAACACAATATAAACTAGAAAATATTTTCTAGTAGTAAAGTAGAGAAAATTCTACATATCAAAAGTATTTAGAGAAAAAAGTTAGAGTTAATTCTTAAACTAGAAAATAATAATGATTGATGGGTAGTCAACTTAGAATTTAAGTTATAAACAAAGATCAAAATAAACACAAAGAAATAGAAGCAAAGCAATAATACAAAAATCATACAATGCAGATGATCAACAAAACAAAAATGAGTTCATGGAAAAGGTTATTAAACTGACAAAGTTATGCTGAGATTTGTCAAAGAAAAAAGAAAAGAGAATGAAATAACTAGTATTAGAATACAAGAGGGTGAAAGACCTCAGAAAGACCAGTCTTTGAAAAAATAAGAGGATAGTGTGAACAGATATATACCATAAATCAAAGTGTTAAATTAAATGGAGGAATATCTAGAAAAATGTTATGTATAAAAACAGACTCAAGAAGTAGAAAACTTGCACAATCATAAAACTTTTCGAGAAATTAAATTGATGGTCAAAAAAGTTTCTAAACAAGGGAATTCCAGGTGGAGTTATTTTTACAAGTGAGTATTACCCAACATTCAACATTTCAGAAACCAGGAAAAGATGGGGTACTCTTCAAGTCATTCTCCAGGGATAGAAAGTGAAAAGATAACCTGAGAAGAGACTATTATAAGTTGTAATTATAAGCTATAACCATAGGGTTGACTTGCAGCTGCTCTGTGCCAGACCTGTGATTATCTCCTGGGATGCTTGGAACCATGGGACTGACCATTGGCCAAGATAGAAATAAAATCGACTAAATAGTGATTTATAATATTCTGTTTAGCATAAAAAAACTCCCCTAAAGGTCTGAATCAGTCTGTTTATATTGCTATTTAAAAATATAGATTAATTCTATATATTTTTTTAACTAGTTTTGTGTCTGTGACCAGTAGGATAGAAAAGACCCATCAGTTAACTCAAGCCATGGGTTTCCTGAGAATGAAGGCCCTCTGTGCAACTATGAGAACTCCCTAATCTTGCCTTGTGCTTTCTTCTTCCTACTGTTGCATTATATCCTTTCTGAAATAAATCTGTATTGTTATGTAATAAATATTTTTGAGTCCTTTTAATTATACAACCCAGTGTAATTTCTGCACAGAACAATCATAACTGTAATTATACATAAAACAATTCTAAATAAAATACTAATAAATTCAATTGATCAAATAATATGCAGAAAGATAATATGTCAAAACCTATTTAGGGTTCATTCATTAAATAAGGGTTAGTTTAATATTAGGAAGTTAATTATAGTAACAGATTAAAACAAAACATATGATCATCAACAGATGTAAAGGGTGTTTTATAAGTTTAACGTCCATTACTTATGGAAACACTTGGCAAACAAAGAATGGAATGACTATCTTTATGACAATCAAAATATCATGCATAATGATGAACACTGAAATATTTCTATTTGATCTAGTGAACAAGGTAATAATGTAGTCTGTCTCTACTCTATCCACTATTATACTGGTCATTCCCTGTACCCAGCAGAATAAGACTAGGAAAGTAAATAAAACTCCTACAGATTAGAAATAAAGAAACAAAACTGCTTTTATTAGATGATGAGGTGATCATAACTGTACAATATTGCCAAGACCAGATTATTAGAATTCTCCAGAGAGTTTAGTAAGTTTTAAGGATATATATATAATATGTAAGAATCAATTGTCCCACATGCAAGAAACACATTTAGAATACAAAATTTTTCAAATGTAACATTTTCAATAGCATCAGAAGTATGCAACACCTAGAAAGAAAATATAAATGAAGGTGCAAGATCTTAAAGGAGAATATCAGGAAAATATACTGAGTAGTGTTAAAATCTAAATAAATGGGCAGATATACCATGCTCATCAACAGGAAAAGACCACATTGTAAAATGATCAATTTTTCCCAAAGTGCTGTGGAGATTCTAGGAAGTCACAATCAACATCCCTGGACATTTCTTTGTGGAAGAGTTGATTCTAAAATATATGAAAATGAAAAGTAATAAGAAAAGCCAGAACACTCGATGAAGAAAAAGACAGAAAGACCTGATATTTAAGCTATTAAGATTTATTATAGAGAGACAAATTGACCAAACATTTATTTAATTGAGTCCAGAAACAGATACGACAGTCATCACACAGCAGATATGTACAGAAAGGACAGAAGGTTTGACAAACTTGTTGAGACATTGAGAAGTCATGAGTAAAAATTAAATTGGTCCTTGACCTCACAGTATTCTCTAAAGTCAATTTCTGGTAGAATAAGACCTAAATACGAAAGGCAAAACCAAAATATTGTAGAAGATTGTATAAGATTTAGTCATTGGCCTTGAAGTAAGAAAGGATTTCTTATATAAGATACAACTATAATTTGTCATAAAGGAAAAATTCTCCTTACCAAAATACCATAATGTGAAAACACAAGGCACAGAATAGGATAAGATATTTGAAAAACACATCATGAACTAAGGACTTTTAGGTGAAGAATTTCTAAAAATAGGAAAGAAAAGGCCAGATTAGAAATTTGTTTTAAAAAAGTACAAATGTCTTACGTAGGTACTTCACAAAGGGGAAAGTCCAGGGGGCTGATTGAAACATGTTTAAAAAGTACTCAAACATTTGGATTTAGAGAAATACACATTAAATCACAGTAAGACATCAGTACATAATCATCAGTTATGGAAAACTTAAAACATCTACCATTATTTATAGTCAGAATATGCAATTCAGAGGGGCATATAAATTGTTACAATGCTTTGGGGAAAATGTATAATAATTATGATAATGCATATAATTTAACAGTCCAGAACTATGCTTAATTATATGTCTAGAAAATCTTGTGCACATGTGCCAAAGAATACATATAGGAGTTTTCATATTTGAATATTTTTAACATCTCCACACTAGAAACAGAATGTCCAAAATAAGAGAACAAATTGTTGTATAATCATGAAATTGATACTATACAATAATAAAAATGAATAAACTGGAATTACTTGCAACAACATTTATAAATCTCAAGAACATTATTTTGAGTGACTGAAGTAAGCTATAGAAGAATATAAAAATTATGATTCATTTATTTAGAGTTCAAAAACAACCAAAAGAAAATATATTACTGAGGATAATAAAATAAATAAAATGAAGGAAACGGTTATCACAACAATCAGGAAATTGGTTACAAATAAGGGGGATGGAAAATGATGTCCTCATGCCTTCTGGGGTGCAGTTAATGTATTTCGTTTGGTGGCAGGGGTTACATGAATGTTCACTTCATAATTATTCATTTAACTGCTTAAGTATATTTCATGTATTTTTATTTATGCTTATTATATTGCACAACAAACATTAAAACAACAACTAAATAAAGGTAATTGGTAGTGATTTTTGTGAAAGAAAGGAAACCCATTCCACTATCTCCATCTCCACTCTCAACACACAGCAATGACTGATTAGCAATATTAATAATTTTTTCATATGGACTATACTTTAAACAATGGCTCAACCAACTATAGCCCATAGGCCACATCTGGCCCACCACTTGTTTTTTGAAAATAAAGTGATATTGGAAATAGCCATGTCCTTCTATTTGCATATCTTCTATGCCAGCTTTCACAACAGCAGAACTGAGTAGTTGCAAGAGAGACGATATGGAGCTCAAAGTCTTAAATATTTACTATCCAGCCCTTTGACAAAAAAATGTACCAACTTTTGCTTTAAAGAAATGATCAAAGCTGTAGAAGCAAGGATTAGTGCCACAGCTGAAAGAATGAGCAGGTGACACGTAATGCTGTGCAAACTAAGACAGAATCTAGACCAGAATTGTGCCTTAGGAGTGGAGGGTTTAATACCCTTTGGTCCCTAGCATGAGAACACATTATTTGAGATAATTGCCCCTAGTATTAGAACACATTATTGTGGGGCTTCCAATAAAGAACACAAAGCTAGAAATGTCCTCTGCAATTTGTGACTGTGAAGCAGAAAAATCAATACCTCCTGTTCATAGACCATGGACAGAAAGAAGCTACCCAGTCCTGACCATGGCAGAAACAGCATCACATGCAAAAATGAAAACTCTCAACTATATCTCATGCAGATATGGTACAGATTACAAATAGCCTGAGACAATGATAGTATAAACATTGGACCCAGCTAATGGACACAGCAGGGATCAAGCAGAAGCATCTATAAAACCGCTCTCAAAGAGAGGTCTCTACAGCCCAAAATAAGCTCAGGAAAGATCATGGAAGATAATGTCCACTGGAAGGAGTTCATCAACAAAAGTTACAAACATACAGAAAAATCCAAAGCTTGAAAATGGGGAGAAATCTTAGATACAGAAATAAAAATTATTAAGTAAACAATGGAACTCCAACTAGAATAAGTAGGTTTTCATGTTCAAATGAAAAAAAGGCAGGAATGGAATCTGTAAAAGAGATTTGCAGAGCATAAATATGCATGTTTGTATAGAAATTCTAAAAATGAAAAGTACAGTCATTGAAAAAACTCTGTTATTAAACATAGACTAAACATACACAGAGAAAAAGTAAAATGTAAGTTAAAATTCAAGGAAATTACCCAGAATAAAGGATAATCCCAAGAATGATGGGAAATGTGAAAGAGTACATTAGAAACATGTGTGATAGAATAAGTAAGTCAGGAATAGCTTACTTGGAAGAACAAAAGGATCATTCACCCAAGTTTACATCAAATGAGAGGCCCCACTACAGATTCAGTAGCATTCCAGAAAAAGTTAATAGTGTAAGTGGGGAAAAGGGAATAATAAATTTAACAATCGACAAGAAGTCTCCAGAACTAAACTAAGAATATTAATCTTTACACTGAAAAAATCACAGAATCTTTATAGAGATAAAAAGAAATGCATGACTAAGATATCACAGACAAACTATAGCATCTTAAAAGATATCAGAAGTACTCACTGGAATTAGTGTTACTCTCAATATTCTAATCTGGGTCCACTTCCTGAGTTTGGCAAGAATGTCTTTGGGCAATGTGATAAAATTGTTGCCTAGTTTGACAATTTCATATGTTTGAAGGCCCTCAGGGACTGCCAAATTGCCATGACAAGGCAGAGATTGGTGCTACTCTGCGCAAAGCCTAAGCCTCCTAGTCTGTTGAGATAGCAAGTAGTGTCATCCTGTTCCTGTGTAAACTGTTGCCTAAGCATGAGATACCAAGCTCTAGCTACCAAGATACCCTGCCTAGGGGCTGCCAGAGTTTGAGGCAGACCAGTAACGATGGTCACGGAAGGCTTCACGACTCCAACAGCATGGGCAACCCGGCAACAATTTATTCTACTCCCCTCCCACCTCCAATTGTTACTCACTTTATTTTCATCTGTTGCATATAAAAATGTAAAAACAGCAAAATCTTTGCATTTTAGTTTAACTATAGATTTGGTCATATCTAAAATGTCTGATTTAAAACATTCTATTTGTGTTTACTTTATTGATATTTTGCAACAATGTTTTGAATTTTTTTGAGCCAAGAGTTACATGGTAACTGCTATTTAATTTCCAAATAACTGGTTCTTATTTGATTAAACATTTATAGTTATGTTCTAAATTTATTGTGCTAGTCATTGAGAATGTGGTTACTCTTCAAAAGATTTTTGTGTTCTAGTGTATAATAGTTTTTATTTAAATGTGCTTTGCTTGCATGAGAGAAAAGAATTAATTGTAGCATGTATAATGTGTTATTCATCAATTACATCATCATTAGTTGTCTTGTGTATTCTATACCTTTTTTTCCTAATATAAAAAAGACAAAGTACTATTATAGCATTTTAATTCAGGTCTTCTTATATTTCTAACCAATTATACTTACATATTTCAATCTATATTAAACATTCAATCAATATTGTACCTGTGATGCTGAAATTACTCATAGGATGCTTTAGGCCTGACCACTAGCTCACTCTCATGTTCATCAGTTGACATTCCAAAGTAGCAGCTGATGTGAGATTCTGTCTGGATTTTCCCTATGTATTTCTTGCAAAAATGTAGCATTATTTTTCTTCAGAAAGAAGTAATTTTGAGTCAGCTTTGATGTCTTCTTTCAAACAGTATCATCCATTTTATATAAAGAAAACATTTTCCAAATTTTATGATATATAGAAGAATTGTAGCTATGAATTCTAGAAATGATGCAGATGTATTTCTTATTTTTGTGTTGATTTGGTAACTTCACTTGCAGGATTTTGCCTGTCATTATTTATAGAAGCCTATTATTATCATTTTTAAAAAGTCAATTACAATTTTGATTTTTCTTTATTCCTTAGTACGATGTGCTTGTTTTCCCCAAAATCATCAGCTGGCATGGGATTGAATTTGGCTAATTACAATTATAATCTAAGTCTTTAACACATTCTGACATTATACATAAATTAATTTTTAGAAGAATTATCACTATACTTTCCACCCAAAAATCTGCTATATTCTTTGAAATAAAGTTGAATGTAAGGGAACTTGAAAAAAAGTCATATTTATGTTTTGATAGAAAATTATCAAAATTCATCTTCCATGAAACCACATGGATAGCCAAATAGAAATCTGGTGCTCCTGGGAAGAAGGAAGATGGGAGCATACACTATGGATTCAGTTCTAGATATTTATTATATAGACTTAAAAGGATTTTTTAAAACAGAAGATAAGAGACAAAAATGAACAGCCAGTAACTATAAATATTTACAAATGAAAATAAAATTACATTCTGGATAATTATAAATAGAACAAAGACAGGTGATGAAATAATGTAGATCACCTACTTATGCCTTAGGTTCACAGTGTATGTCTTCCCTTCAATTACAATGTTGTAGGACACCTGGCAGGAGAGTACATTGAAAAGGCAAAGTGAGAAGAATGTTAAAAAGGAAAGCTATTATTTTATATTAATGATAATTACATTCTAAAGCACACTGCTACAATAAAAAGAGGAAAATTTATAATTTAACAGTGATTTATTTCAATGGAATGTGATATTAAAACATTGGCTTTCATAATAGAAATGGATGGAAGAATACAATTTGTGTAATTTGTAATTTTTTACTTTTTTTTTTTGGAGGAAGATTAGCCCTGAGCTAACTGCTGCCAATCCTCCTCTTTTCGCTGCAGAAGATTGGCCTTGAGCTAACATCCATGCCCATCTTCTTCTACTTTATATGTGGGATGCCTACCACAGCATGGTGTGCCAAGCGGTGCCATGCCCACACCCGGGATCCGAACCAGCAAACCAGGGTCCCTGAAGTGGAACGTGTGCACTTAACCGCTGTGCCACTGGGCCGGCCTCTATTAATTTTTAAATTTATCCAATAAAACAGAATCTGAAAAATTGATGATTTCCATCCAATAATTGTTTTAGCTTAATAAATATTGAGGCCATTGCAAAATTTATGTTTAAAATGGAAGAGTATAACTAAATTACTCAAGAGAAAATTTATATAGCGAAGAATTAACAGCACATAATATATTTGTAGATTTTATAAAATTTGTTCTAAGTTTAGATGCAATACTCTTTGATCTATTTTATTAAGATTAAGAAATGATGTCTAACAAATTGACAATTTAGTCTTTATAGATCAATTTGGGGAGCCTTGACATCTTTACGTTATTGGGTCTTCCAATACGTGAGCATGGGATATAGTCAATTTATTTAAGTCTTTAATTTCTCTCATTTTGTTTTATTGTCTCCATTGAGGAGATTTTGCTTATCTTTGTTAGATTATTTAGATTTTGATTTTTATGTAGTGTAATTCTTAAAAATTTCATTTTATACTTTTGTTATGCAGAATAGAAATGCAATTTATTTTTATATTTTGACCTTGTTTCCAGAGACTTCACTAAATTATTGTATTATTTCTAATTTTCTATAGATTATTTTGGATTTTATTTTGTATACAATCATTTGATCTGCAAATAATAGTATTATTTTTTCCTTTCCAATTATTATATCTAGTCATAATTTTTGTTGTTTTCTTTTCTTATTGCACTGGCTAGTACTTCCAGGACAATGATAAATAGAAAAAATAATAGTGGACATCTTTGTCTCTTTCTTGATCTCCAAAGGAAAGCTTTCAATATTTCAGTATTTCAACTTTATGCATGATGTTTTTTTCAAAGGAATTTGAATTTCTCTATAAGCCACAATTGATTATTAGTTTTAATTGTTACATGTTTCACACAAATAAACATGAAAGAAAATTATATAAAATTCCTTATCTGCAATGTCTATATTAAAAAATAAAAACATTACAAGTATTTGAAAATAATTTGAAGTATTCTCAGTATCTCTCTCATGGTTAATTCCCTTTCTTACATCCCAGCTGACCAACATCCAGAATTTCATGTTTATCATTCCCATGCATATTTTTATATTTATACTAATTATGGATGTTTATTTAAGTGATGGTTTTGTTTTACATAAATTTTAACTTTACCTAAATATAATTCTTCTACAATTTATACATTTCATTGCTAGATTATTATATCTGCTGCTTAAAACACTGCCTCAGACATAGTAAGCACTATGCAAATTTTTGCTACCATCATCATCATCAATACATGTAGTTTTATCATTTATTTTATTTGTGGTATAATATTCCAATTTCTGAATATAGCACAGTTTATTCATCTATCCTATTAATGGATGTTTAGTTCTATTTGTTTTACTATTTTAAGCAATGCTCCACTAAATGATTGTGAACATGTCCTCTTGTTCATATGTTCCAAAAAAGCTATGAGTGGACTTCTTTTATTTAAAGCTACATGCTTTTGCAACTTCACTTGAAATTTAAAATTAACCTGCAAATCCATCGTATCAGTGTAGACATTCACAGACAGTATTACCCTTTTATTCATATCCTCTAATCACATTGTTTTGTTAGATTTAACTTTTGTAATTGATGATGTAAAATAGTACCCTATTGTGTTTATTTGACAATTCCCTGTAAATTTCTCAATTTGTGTATTTATTTGATGTTTGTTACCTCCTCAAGTTTAACACTTAGTTGTAGTTTAAACTTTGTACATGTTTCTGTTTTGTTGCTTTTTATCTTATTTATTTGTATAAGTTCTTGATATATTCTAGATACCCTTTGCGTTATCTGGATTGCAAATATCTTCTGTGAGTCTTAAACATTTCTCATTTTGTTTATGGTAGCTATTTATGTATTTAAATCTAGATATTCCTAAATCTTTTACTTAAGAATTTGTGCTTTTTTCCCCATGATTTAATCCTTCCCTATTAAGAGGTCTTAAAAATAATCTTCTATCTTGCCTTCCAAATATTTAGTATTTTATTCTCAGATGTATGCACTTAAATTATCTTGAATCAATTTTGGTGTATGATGTGGAATTAATATACAGTTTATTCTTATTCCATACTGTTAATCAACTGTGCCTTGCACTGTTTATCAACTAGTCCATTCTTCATCCAATGATTTTAATGATACCATTACATTGAATACATTTTTATATGTGTGCAGTTATTGTGGAAGCACTCTCCTCTGTTCCAGTAATTTATTTGTCTGTCCTTAGACAATACCCACATTATATTAATTACTAAAACTTTAAAATATGTTTTGACATGTACTAAAGGGAATCACTGTTTTGGTCTTCAAAGTAAACAATTTTTGACCTTTTACTATTCCATATAAACTTTAGAATCAACCTGCCAATTTCCATGAAATTTTTTGTTGGAATTACAGTCAATCTATAGATTTGGTGAAAATTAACCTAAGAAAATACTGAGTATTATTCACTGCCAACATGATCTCTCTCCTTTTATTAGTGGTTGTATAATGTCTTTCAATAAAGCTTCACTATATCCTAAAGTGGTCCTTATCTTCTTAAAATTATTTATTGGTAAGTAACTCATATTTTTGGCAAAAGTATATACACACACTCTTTTGCCAAAAATGTGAGGTGTTTATACAATACACACACACTTTTGCCAAAAATGAGTCACTTACCAATAAATATTATTAAATATTTGTTTATATATGTGTGTGTGTATATGTGTGTGTGTTTCGCTTATTTTTATTCTATATTTCTTCTTATTTTTAATATCCAAGTCTTTTATTCTTTTCCCTCATCTTACTCCTAGATTACAATATCCAGTGTAACGTTGACTAGAAAAGGTCATAATAGCCATCCTTCTTTTATTCATAATAGTCAAAGAACTTCTTATGTTTTACTCTTAGTTTAACTATTAGTCATAAAGTATGCTGTAGCTTTGAGGACGTTTATTTTACGAAATTAACACAGTTATACTCTTCTAAGGCTAAGATTATTTTTATCACATATGGTATTGAACTTTGACCAATAATTTTTCTGCTTCTAATGCTATGTGTATATTCATTTCCTCATAATTTTAAAAAGCAATTCATTGATATTGCAAGATTCAATCATCTTAACAATTTAGGTGTAAATTGCATTTTGTCCTTGGGCATTCTTTAATACTTTATTATATTAGATTTGCTAATATTATATTCATTATGTTTGCCAAATATATTAACGAGTGAATTTGGTCCCAAATTTTCATTCTTATATTGTCCTTGCTTATTCTTGGTACCAAGGTTATATTGTTCCTATAATGTGTGTTGGGCAATGTTATCACATTTTCTTTTCCCTGAAAGAGTTTTTTATGGGATTATAATTATGGCTTCCTTGAATGTTTGGTTGTATTCATCTGTAAAATAATTTAGTTTGTGTTTTTCTTAGTTTTAATTGTTGTTTTTGTATCTTTGAGGAGAAAGAGACTTTTAAATACAGATTGAAATTTTTAAAAATCTTTTCATATTTCCCTATTTCCCATGAGTTTTTTTTTTCTAGGAAATTGTTTATCTCCTCAAGGTTTTCAAATTTATTGGCACATTTATTCATTATATTATTCATTTCTTAAATTTCTGCTCTCTATATTATCATGTCCACTTTTTCATCCCTATTAATAGTTTTTTATACTGTGTTGCCTTTAAGACTAATTTTCCCTGATAAAAATATGGCTACGCAGCTAATTGTTGGTTACTATTTGCTTTGTATAATTTTTCTCATTTTTGTGTTAGACCTTTCCATTTCCTTGTGATTTAGGTGTTTCTTTCACAGTTAAATATTTTTAAATTCAATCTGAAATATATGTAATTTCTGATAAATTTAAGCAATTAAATTTTTTTAATAGTTTTATTTAAATTTTATTTTGACCCTACTAGATTGAGACTTATACACACTTTTTATTCTCTCATTTGTTATAATTACAATAGAGTATTCATTTGTTTTGTTTTAAGTTATTGCTATTCACTTTTTCACTAGCTCCTGCTTTTATATTATTCTTTGTCCCGATTTCAATTTCTACCTACTGAAGTACCTTATTTTCTTCTTTTGTGATCTAAAAATTAATCTACCCTAATTTTTGAAGGATATTTCCTTTGAGTAAATTATTCTATATGAAAATTTATTGAAACTCAGAAAATTGAAGCTTTTATTTAAATATTTTCTCATTCCTATTGTTGATTTTGAGAGGTCTGCTATTAGTCTATTTATTATTTCCATGTAGATGATCTTTTATTCACAGCTGCCTTTAAGATATATCTTTGCTTTGGTATTCTGCTTTTACTGTGTCAAGGTTTTACTTGATTTTTATTTATTCTGTGTTGTGATACCTGATCTGAGGATTCTTATTTTTTTTTTCAGTTAATATATGTTTAACACAACCTCTTCTCCAGTTTGTTTTTTCTCTCTCTTTCAGGAATTCCAATGACTCTATACTTAGGCCTCTAATTCTCTCCTCCTTTTCCCCTAGACATGTATGTGTTGCATCTATTTATTCTCTTCAGCTGTCTTTGGTCTACTGTCAATTATCGATTTTTTTTTACTTTCAGATTATATTTTTCACATCTAGAAGTTCCATTGTTATTTTTTTAAAAATCTGCTAGTCTTTTTAAGTTCCATAGTCTCCTCTTATGATCTATATTCTTTATTTATTAATTATAATAATTATAAACATACACTCTCATATTATATTTGTACAATTTGTTGAATCAGTAAGTACAATAGCCTTATTGGTTCAAAAAATACTTTTAATTCCTTAGCGTGTATCCAGCAATTTTCTAGGCACTGGGGATAGAGATATTAACAAAACAGTCAAATTTTTTCCCTTATGAATTTGACAGTTTAGGACAGACGATTTTTTTTTCAATTTCTCTTATGGGAATTGCCACCATAGAATCTAGTGATGCCTGGTTGAAGATATTTCCCTTTAAATAGACTCTGCATATATTTTACAATATGACCAAGCAATTTCATATATTTTTTTCATTAAATAAAACAAAAGTTTCTTAAAATACCATTAAATGCCTCACTTTTTTTTCTATTTAAGTGGTTAAATTTGGAGTTTTCATAAATATGCATTTCTTTTAAAACATATTGAAATTTTTAAGCTTGTAATATCTGTATTAGGGTGACAAGTAGGAAGTTACTAAGGAAATATTTGCATTCAAATTACCAAAACATTTACTCCCCAATCAAAAAGAAAATTAAGTTGTGGTGTTTCAAAAGACACAGAGAAGAACTAGAATGACCTACAACTAGTTTATACAACTATGTACTCTATGGGTCTTTGGGGAGAAAAAAAAAAAGAGGAAGATTAGCAACAGATGTTAGCTCAGGGCCAATCTTCCTCACCAAACACACACACACACACATTTCACTTCTTTAGAAATGGTGCTAGGAATTAGTAAAAAAGATATGGAACTTTCTAATTAACTCAAAAAAAGAGAGAAAAACTAATACCCTGAAGCAAGATGAACTACAACAGCATGAAAAGTACACCCTTAATGATTAACATATTTGCGATCAAGGTGCAAAAATCATTCATATCACACTTCATTAAATCAAATGATTGTCATCCCATATAAGGAAGATATGGGCTTACTTAACAACAACAAAAAATCCTCCAAATACCGCCCGGCAGGTCAGAGAATCTTTAGGTGGATCAGGTCAATGACTATTCAAGGGCACTTATTAAACAGGGAAACAGATTTATAAGACAGGACTTAGGGCTTGATAATAAGCATCACTGCACCATATTCTATGAAACGTTAATCTTGGTTCATTTTCAAAACGGCTTTTCCACTTAAGAAGAATTGGGTGCAGAATAACATGCAGCAAGTGTGCATGGATGAAAAATGTCAGGTTTACTTCTTAGGAACAAAATATTCACACAATTTTTAGACCGTAAAAATGTTAGTGCTCAATTACATTGGATTCAATTCCTCCACTTGATATTGACTGTATTTTCTCCGGAACTGTAATTTGCACATTCAGTCTTGCAGAATCTGCAAGGCACAAAACGTTTTATTAGAGCAATGCCCATCCCCTTATAGCTTCCTTCATTATTCCCTCGTTTAAATCCATAGTATTCTAGACGCCACCTCCTACTTTTACTATTTTTTTCAAATACCCTCAATCCCCACCTCTGTCTAGAATTACAGGACTTTTAAAAAGAAATAGGTATACTGCTTTGGGAATATTGCCCTGTTGGCAGGTTGTGGCAAGCCTGAGGCAAGAGGCCCAAGCACCCTCAGTACAAATAAACTCGGGGCCTTTGGATCTTTCAGCTACACAGTCCAGAGGTCAAAAAGGCAGAGCAGTACATGAAACTTTAATCTTGAGGCATCCACTCGAGCCGTGGCATCTCCTATCTTTCCTATGGTCCCAAATCAAGTAGGAAAGCCGTCTCGCATCCAGCGTGGGTTTTGGTTGGGGAAGATGGCAACGTGGGAGCGGGCTCCTGCTTACAGAGCTGGAGCCCCAACAAGAGAGCGCTTTCCCTGAGATATGCAGCCTTTCAGAGTGAAACGGGGAAAAGAGTTGATATTCCCGAAAGGTCAGAGAAGGGGTTTTTGTATTTACTATTGTCTGTCTGGAGTCCGATGAGCCCGAGGAGCAGAAGGAGAAGGCACAACATGGCTGGACGTCCTGGATGCCAGCCTGAATAATGGCAGTTGGCTTGGCTAGAAGGCAGTTGAGAGCGCGAGGAGATCCCTCCTGGCCGCTCACGCTGCCAGAGGCAGACGACTGTGAGAACAGAGGTGGGTCGAGAGGGTGGGTGCTGTTGGCACGTGGGCCCTCTTGGACCGTCAATCGCTGCAGGAGGAGGCTTATACTCGGTTTGATGCTGCTCTGAGGCTAGAAAACAGCAGAATCCCTTCCCAAAGGCAGGGTTTAAGAACCAGCTAATGAACAGGGAGATTCACCTACACTTCTTAAGTGAACGTTGATGTTTGTATGTGTATGTGGATATATTCTACAAACCATAGATGCACAGCTTAATATTCAAGTGAACAAATCAGTGTAATTAACACCTAGAACCAGATCACGAAATAAAATATAGAACCACCAAAGCCTCCAGTGGGCCCCCTGACAATCATTACTGCTAACACCATAGATTAATTTTGCCTGTTTTTGAACTTTATATAAATGAAACCAATCACCATGTACTTTTATGTTTCAGTTCTTTTAATATGATAATTAGGAGATTCATTCCTATTGTAACAATAACTTTAGTTTTTCCCCGTTGGTGTATATTACACATTGAATGTAACAACATTTGTTTTTCCATTTTACTCTTGCTTAACATTTGGTTCTTTTATAGTTGTGGCTATTAAAAACCATACTTAGCTATTTTATTTGTTGTGCATGCTATTTGGTAAAATATGTAGTGATTTCCATCGGGTATATTTCTAGAGGAAAGTTGTTGGATCACAGGATATGCTTTAGTAGATACTTCCAAAGAGTTTCCCAAGATTGTTGCACTAATTTGTATTCTCACCAGAAATGTATGAGAATTCCACTTCACATCAATGCCTACACTCGTCTTTTGTTTCTGAGTTTTTAAAAACAAATTTATTTCATTTTTATAGTCATTTTGGTGGACCTATAGATATTCTGCACTTTGGTTTTAATTTGCATTTTCGTGGTTGTTAATGAACTTTAGCACAATTTTATAGTTTATTGGCCATTTATATAGCATCTTTGTAAATGCCTTTTTGAGACTTTTGTCCATTTTCCAATTGAGTGGCCCTGTCTCTTTCGTATTATATGTAGAAGCTATTAATGTATTCTAGATGTGATTCCTTTGTTGGATATAATGGTTACAGTTATCTTCTATACTGGGGCTTGAGTTCAATGGGTTTTTGTAGGTACACATTCATAGTCAGAAATTTATTTTTCCCTAATTTGCTGGGATTTTCATGATATGTATCTTATCATGGATGTCAAATTTTATCAAAAGCCTTTTTCTGTTTAAATTGAGATGATCATGTAGTTTTCTCCATTTTCTGTGAATTTTGTGAATTAAAATTATTGATTTTCTGGTGTTGAAACAAAGTTGCATTCCAGAAATAAACTCTGTTTTGTCAGGATGTATTATCCCTTTTCTATTTTGCAGGATCAATTCGCCAGCATTTTGTTTGGGATTTTTGCATCCATATTCATAAGAAATATTTGTAATTTTCTTTTATTGCAATTAACTTGTCAATTTTTGTATCAGAGACATGCTGTTCTCATTTTTAAAAAAAGGAAAATGTTGTCCCCTCCTTTATTCTATGAAAGAGTTAGTATAATGTTATGAATATTTCTTCCTTTAATGTGTCTTAGAATTTACAAATGGAGTGATTTGGATTTGGACTTAGAATTTTCTTTGTGAGAGAATTTTTTTACTAATGAATTTAATTTTTTTTTAAATATTCAAATATTCAATTTCTCCTTATGCTAGAGAAAGTTCTGTTTGTGGTGGAATTTTTCCATTTCTTCTGAGTTAGATGAATTGGCCAAAGTTGTTCATAATACCTTTCCCTTCTTTATCATCTTTTTGAGCTCTGTATAGTCTGTAGAGATATCCCTTTTCTCATTCTCAATATTGATAATTTTGTGATTTTTCTCTTTATTCATGTCAATATCAATCATCCTTGGAGTTTATTATTTTTATTAGTTTTAAAAGAACTAAGTTTCGGATTTCTTTATTTTTTCCATTATATGTTTTCTATTTCATTGATTTTTTTCTACTTTGGATATAATTTGTTCTTTTTCTAGCTAAGAAAGAAAGAAAGTTTTTTATTTTCAAAACACAAGAATCAAATATTGATATAACTCTAAAGAGTTATATAAAAATCTATTATCTTATTGAATATATTAAATGTTCTAGTTTCAAGGGAAAATTGAGTGGAAAATACAGCGAGTTCCTACATACACCCTACACACACACACACACACACACACACACACAGAGCCTTCCCCACCATCTCATTCTGCATCAATGTGGTACATTTATTACAATTGATAAGCCTACATTGACACATTATTATCAACCAACTGTATAGTTTACATTATGGTTCCCTCTTAGTGGTGTACATTCTACGGGTTTTGACAAATGTATAAGGACAGGTATCCACCGTTATTGTATCATACAAAATAGGCTCCTTACCCTGTGCCTCACCTAGTCATCCCTCTGTGCCCCACCTAGTCATCCCTCTTTCCCTCCCTTTGAGCTTCTGGTAACCACTGATTTTTTTCAGTCTCCATAGTTTTGCCTGTTCCAGAATGTCATGTGGTTGAAATCATAAGTAGGCAGCCTCTTTAGATAGGCTTCTTTCCCTTAATAATGTGCATTTAAGGTTATTGTATATCTGTTTCTCAAAACATTATTTTAGTACTTGATTTACTTAAATAATTTCAATATAAATTTTTAAATGTTTTCTATGTTTATACAGGCAAATTCTTTCTGATTTTTGGTTTTATGAAAATGGTGTTTTTAAATTTTGCCTTAAATTTTGAAGTGTATTTCTGCTGGATGTAATATTCTATACTGACAATTATTTTATATTTTATTTAATTTTAGAGTGTTTAAAAAATTTATTCCAGTGATTTTTGCCTTCCATTTGCTTCAAATGAAAAGTGGTTTCTGGCTTCCATTAAGTCTAACATCATTCTTAGTGTTGTTCCCCAGAATATTTTTTCTCTGATTGTTTTAATGATTTTCTCTTTATCTTTGGTTATCAGCAGTTTGATTATGATGTGCCCAGATGTGTATTTTCTTTATATTGATCATTCTCAGTATTTGAGTAGTTTGTTGTGTCCTTTATATCCTTCTATTTTAGAAAATTCTTAGCCATTATTTCTTCAAACATTATCTCTATCCAATTTTCTCTCTTTTCTCATTCTATGAGTCTGATTGTATGTAGGTTAGATGATTTTATATTTTTCCACAGTCTCTGAAATTCTCTTTTTTTCATGATTTTTCTCTCCATGTTTCAGTTTGAATAATTGCAGTGGCAGCTTCTGCATTAGGGAAATAGAGTTCTTCAATTTGTACTCGGTCTATTTTGGTGGATGTGTTACCATATCTGTTACTATGATGGTTTGAGCAAACGATGATGGCCATCTGGTTGGTGCAGGCTCATTAAGCAGATTATTTCAGTCTTACAGTCATAACTAAGACAGTTCAAAAAGCATTTGTGATTCATTTCACTGGTCATGGTCCCAAAGAGGAGTATGTTTAATCAGCCATTTTGTAATTTTCCAACTAGCAGACCAAACAGCTAGGCCATTGCCAACAGCCAAGCGAGAAAATCTATACAAGGTTTACCAAAGGGAGTACTAACCAGAGCTAGGAAGATGACTTGAGCATATTCTTTACTATATATTTATTTATATTTTATATATATTTTACATACATATAATTTTGGGGGGCGGGGCTTCAGATTTAGAAGCAAGAGTAACAATATATTGCCTGAATCTGCGTTCCACTTTCCCCCAAGGAGCTTCACAGGATATATATATTTTTTTTTCTAGTTACTTTCTGATCCTACAACCCTAGTCACCCCTTTGAACTACAAGTATCTGTGACTGATGCCTTGCCAATGGGAAACAGTGCAAACGAGAGGCAGCCTGAACATGGAGGTACTCCTTGGAGTTTTGGACTCATTGCCTGCCAGACATGGCTGCCTCATACACTACTTTTGAAAAGAAGTTATCTACTTCCTATCGGACTTAATGAAACTGATTTGACATATGAGGAGGCCTTGTGATTCTTGGCCTGATATCCCCATTATTGGATGAGTCAGCTTGGACTCCACAACTAACCAGCTGTACTTGTGGAGTTTAAATGGCATATTAAGAAACAGCTGGCCTGGCCCCAGCACATCTTAGTATGGCTAAGCTGAATCCTGATGGTGTCTACCATGCTATTCACTGTTCCACCTCAGCAACTGGTATGTAGTACCAAAAATAGACAGAGTCATTCACTGGATATTTGGGTACCTGTAATAAACAGAGCCATGAAATCACCAAAGTGCAAAATTCAGTGGTTTTTATGATGTTCACAAAGTGGTACAACCATCACCAAAATCAAAGTATAGAACATTTCCATCACCCCAAAAAGAAACCCCAAACCCATTAACAGTCACTCCCCATTCCACTCCCAACACTGCAAGCAATAGGCAGCCACTAACCTACTTTCTGTCTTTATAGATTTGTTTATTCTGGACATTTTATATACAGTAATGTGTTGCTTGACAACGGGGATACATTCTGAGAAATGCATTGTTAGGCAATTTTGACATTGTGTGAACATCATAGAGTGTACTTACAAAGACCTAGATGATGTACCCTACTACACACCCAGGCTACACGGTACAGCCTATTGCTCCCAGGCTGCAAACCTGTACAGCATATGGCTATACTGAATACTTCACGCAATTGTAACACAATGGTAAGTATTTAAACATAGAAAAGATATAGTAAAACTACATAAAAGATAAAAAAATGGTACACCTGTATAGGGCACTTTCCATGAATGGAGCCTGCAGGACTGGAAGTTGCTCTGGGTGAGTCAGTGAGTGAGTGGGGAGTGAATGTGAAGGCCCAGGGCATTACTGTGCCCCACTGTAGACTTCACAAACACTGGAAATTTAGGCTACAGTAAATTTATAAAAAAAAATTTTCTTCAATAATAAACTAATATCTTACTGCAACTTTTTTACTTTATAAAATTTTATTTTTTTAACTTTTTGACTTTTGTAATAATTCTTAGCTTAAAACACAAACATTGTGTAGTTGTACAAAAGTACTTTCTTTCTTTATATCCTTATTCTATAAGCTTTTCTCTATTTTTAAAATGTTTTATTTTTTACTTTTTAAATTTTTTTGTTAAAAACTAACACACACAGGAGGTTTTAACTTTGCTCTAATGTTTTATGATCTTAGAAAATCTGATGCCAATGTTAGGATCCATTATACCTAGTTGGTGAATGAGTATATTAATGTTTATTCATATTATTGATTTATGTTTGAAATTTATAATTAAATAAACTTCCTAAGATTAAAATAATTTTGTCCCAACAAAATAATAATAAATATACATATAGAGAAAAAGATCAAGTTATTATACACTACATAACTACTTAATACTTATAAAATATAAAGTTTAGAAAAATAATGATGTAAAAAAGGATAAAAATTACATACTATAGCAATATCTGCATAATAGCTTTTATTTCATATTGTGCCAGGAAACATTGCTCCCACATATTTAGAATGTTTCCTGTAACTACATCATTATAGGATTGCCATTTTAATTAGTATAATTATCAGAAGAATTACTAGCTTATTTTTAAATTAAATCTCCCTTCCATAAAGTTTAAAATGATTTTTCAAACATACAAATTTTGACCTAGATAATATCTAATAGACTAAATGCTCAAATCATTGAAAACTATAATTCACTTTGATACCAATTTTCTTTCCTCATCTAACTCCTAGACTTGATATAATTTTATTATCTCAAATTCTCCCTGGTTTCCTTTCTTCTGCATTCATTGTTTTGGTCAATAAAAGTTAAAACAAAAGGGATTTTTAATTTGTGAAAGAAGAAATCTTGCCTGTTCTAAAGATAAGCATTTTTTAAAATTAAATGTTAGCAAAAAAATCCAATCCCTCTTAGTCAAACAGGAGACATGAACTATCTTAACATAATATGGGTAATTTTAACTGAATAGTGTCAATTTTTACATCATATAATCTAAGGCTTATATGTATTCTGTAGTACAGTTGATATCACAAAAGTTCATGAAAGGCGGATCTTTTCACATAAATTAGACTCCAAAATATATTTTTATATAACTGACTCATGTTGTTTTTCATATTTATCATATTTCCAACTATACTATCAACTCCATGGGAGTAGCTGTGTTTTACTTAACATTTTCAAAGAGGCCTATAGAAAGTTGATGAACATAGTAAATACATTGAATTATCAAATTAGTGGAATCCTTCATGTATATCTCTTTATTAATGTAGAACATTGTGCTTACATAAGTAAGAATGCTATGTCATGAGGCCGTAGGATAAGATAGTCCTGTTTCCATGCCAAAAATCTTTGTAATAAATCATCAGCATCCCCATTGGCTGAAATTTGGTTTTTTTCTGACCACAGTTCCAAGGAGGACAGTATCACAGTCAATTTGAACTGAGTAAACATACAAAAATAAGATTTATGGTATATTTATTCAGCTAACATAAATTATTATATCAAAACAGTATAAAAAAAAAGAAAAAGTTCAGTTAATTATTTTGGATATTAAATCAATTGAAGGCCATTAAGTCATTAATTTGTCATGATAGGATACAAATTATTTTCAACAATTTTCAAAAAATTAAAAATTTTAAAAATTTAAAACTTACAGTGTTAATAAGGCCAATAATCTGGATAATTTTCTGTGTTAAAGCCATCATTTCTGATTCCATATAATCATACTGAAAAACGAATTTTTTTATGATTCTTTTAAAAATGTGAGCAATAGCAATTTTTTTGTATAGTGAATATATCTTGATGATACCAGGCAGAAAAGCCATAGGACTTGTCAACTGATTTAAATCATACTAATCTAAAAATTATAACATTTATAATAAAAAAAAGAAAAATCATGCTTGGGCATTCAAAATAGATTCTCACTTGTTATATATACATACATATATATATATATATATACGATGAGGAAGATTTTCCCTGAGCTAACATCCATGCCAATCTTCATCTACTTTGTGTGTGAGATGCCTCCACACCATGGCTGATGAGTGGAGTAGTCCATGCCTGGGATCCCAACTCACAAACCCAGGCTGCCAAAGTAGATTGCACAGCACTTCAACCACTCAGCCATGGGGCCAGCCCCTCACTTGTTATATATTTTAAAGACAGCCTGAAGTAGAAACAAATGAAATCATCAAGAAGTACTAAAATAACTTCACAGATTTCTGCCAATTATAAAGCGATTTCTTGTGCTAGAAATTTTTTATGATATGGAGGAAATCATAGCACCTCACATTGCAAGCTTAGTAAATAAAGAAGAGCAAATAAAAAAATCATAAAACAATGATCAAAATGCTCAAATATATCTACAGGAGAAAAAGACAGAAATCACAATGATGTAAAGTAAAAATTATGTAGAATGTATGATTCAAAAATTTTGAGAAAGCATAAGATGAAATAATGTAAAGGAAAACAGAAAGGGAAGCAGTTTTCCTTTGAAACTGGTAAATTCTTAAGAGATATGGACTTATTTTGGGAGCTTAATGAAAACAATGTTCTTTGAGTCATTATAAAATGCTTAATACCTCCACAAAAGCTGCCAAATTTCACAAACTGACAATAAGGAATCCCTACCAAGTCTTAGAAATCTGTGTAGCTTGTTCACTCGCAATTGTAACAGTTATTGAAATTGATATACTGCTTAGAAATGCTAATAAAAGAAGAAATGTAAAATTAATTACAAATTTCTTTTGGATGAATTAAAAATTAAATACATTCTAGACAAAATGTGTTCCTTGTCATACAAAAGACATTGCATTATGCAAGTGTTAGATATATGAAATATATTCCTATAAAATACACAAATAAGAAAAATCTTTATTTATGACATTCTGTTTGCAAATACTCAAGATCATCAAATAGTAGAAGTATAATTTCCTATACTAAATGCCATGACACTTTGGAAAATATCACTAGTTCCAAAGGTGTATTTCACACAGACAAAATTCTCAATATATGAGGAAGACATAGCAATGTTTGCTTTGGACGCGTCATAAAAATATGGAAAACAAAATTGACACAATTAAATCAAGAATTTAAGAACTCCACAATAATAGTTCAAGATATTAACATAACTGTCTTAGTAACTGATAGGACAAGAGGGGGAAAACTCAGTAAACACAGAAGCCCTGAACAACACAATTAAAAGATTTGACTTATAAATATGCA